>NC_090279.1:111398541-111701572 GCF_040414725.1 Anabrus simplex | reverse complement strand
ACAGTACACATTACTGTGCTATAGGTGAGAGGATCTCAGTTTCTACAGTACACATTACCGTGCTATAGGTGAGAGGATCTCAGTTTCTACAGTACACATTACTGTGCTATGAGTGAGAGGATCTCAGTTTCTATAGTACACATTACCGTGCTATGGGTGAGAGGATCTCAGTTTCTACAGTACACATTACTGTGCTATGGGTGAGAGGATCTCAGTTTCTACAGTACACATTACCGTGCTATAGGTGAGAGGATCTCAGTTTCTACAGTACACATTACTGTGCTATGGGTGAGAGGATCTCAGTTTCTACAGTACACATTACTGTGCTATGGGTGAGAGGATCTCAGTTTCTACAGTACACATTACTGTGCTATAGGTGAGAGGATCTCAGTTTCTATAGTACACATTACCGTGCAATGGGTGAGAGGATCTCAGTTTCTACAGTACACATTACTGTACTATGGGTTAGAGGATCTCAGTTTCTACAGTACACATTACTGTGCTATGGGTGAGAGGATCTCAGTTTCTATAGTACACATTACCGTGCTATGGGTGAGAGGATCTCAGTTTCTACAGTACACATTACTGTGCTATAGGTGAGAGGATCTCAGTTTCTATAGTACACATTACCGTGCTATGGGTGAGAGGATCTCAGTTTCTATAGTACACATTACCGTGCTATGGGTGAGAGGATCTCAGTTTCTATAGTACACATTACCGTGCTATAGGTGAGAGGATCTCAGTTTCTATAGTACACATTACCGTGCTATGGGTGAGAGGATCTCAGTTTCTACAGTACACACTACTGTGCTATGGGTGAGAGGATCTCAGTTTCTACAGTACACATTACTGTGCTATGGGTGAGAGGATCTCAGTTTCTACAGTACACATTACCGTGCTATAGGTGAGAGGATCTCAGTTTCTACAGTACACATTACTGTGCTATGCGTGAGAGGATCTCAGTTTCTACAGTACACATTACTGTGCTATGGGTGAGAGGATCTCAGTTTCTACAGTACACATTACTGTGCTATGGGTGAGAGGATCTCAGTTTCTACAGTACACATTACCGTGCTGTAGGTGAGAGGATCTCAGTTTCTACAGTGCACATTACTGTGCTATGGGTGAGAGGATCTCAGTTTCTACAGTACACATTACCGTGCTATAGGTGAGAGGATCTCAGTTTCTACAGTACACATTACCGTGCTATGGGTGAGAGGATCTCAGTTTCTACAGTACACATTACTGTGCTATGGGTGAGAGGATCTCAGTTTCTACAGTACACATTACTGTGCTATGGGTGAGAGGATCTCAGTTTCTACAGTACACATTACCGTGCTGTAGGTGAGAGGATCTCAGTTTCTACAGTGCACATTACTGTGCTATGGGTGAGAGGATCTCAGTTTCTACAGTACACATTACCGTGCTATAGGTGAGAGGATCTCAGTTTCTACAGTACACATTACCGTGCTATGGGTGAGAGGATCTCAGTTTCTACAGTACACATTACTGTGCTATGGGTGAGAGGATCTCAGTTTCTACAGTACACATTACTGTGCTATGGGTGAGAGGATCTCAGTTTCTATAGTACACATTACTGTGCTATAGGTGAGAGGATCTCAGTTTCTATAGTACACATTACTGTGCTATGGGTGAGAGGATCTCAGTTTCTATAGTACACATTACCGTGCTATGGGTGAGAGGATCTCAGTTTCTACAGTACACATTACTGTGCTATGGGTGAGAGGATCTCAGTTTCTACAGTACACATTACTGTGCTATGGGTGAGAGGATCTCAGTTTCTATAGTACACATTACTGTGCTATAGGTGAGAGGATCTCAGTTTCTATAGTACACATTACTGTGCTATGGGTGAGAGGATCTCAGTTTCTATAGTACACATTACCGTGCTATGGGTGAGAGGATCTCAGTTTCTATAGTACACATTACCGTGCTATGGGTGAGAGGATCTCAGTTTCTACAGTACACATTACTGTGCTATGTGTGAGAGGATCTCAGTTTCTACAGTACACATTACCGTGCTATGGGTGAGAGGATCTCAGATTCTATAGTACACATTACCGTGCTATAGGTGAGAGGATCTCAGTTTCTATAGTACACATTACTGTGCTATAGGTGAGAGGATCTCAGTTTCTATAGTACACATTACCGTGCTATGGGTGAGAGGATCTCAGTTTCTATAGTACACATTACCGTGCTATAGGTGAGAGGATCTCAGATTCTATAGTACACATTACTGTGCTATAGGTGAGAGGATCTCAGTTCCTATAGTACACATAACCGTGCTATGGGTGAGAGGATCTCAGTTTCTACAGTACACATTACTGTGCTATAGGTGAGAGGATCTCAGTTTCTACAGTACACATTACCGTGCTATGGGTGAGAGGATCTCAGTTTCTACAGTACACATTACCGTGCTATGGGTGAGAGGATCTCAGTTTCTACAGTACACATTACTGTGCTATGGGTGAGAGGATCTCAGATTCTATAGTACACATTACCGTGCTATAGGTGAGAGGATCTCAGTTTCTATAGTACACATTACCGTGCTATGGGTGAGAGGATCTCAGATTCTACAGTACACATTACTGTGCTATGGGTGAGAGGATCTCAGTTTCTATAGTACACATTACCGTGCTATAGGTGAGAGGATCTCAGTTTCTACAGTACACATTACTGTGCTATGGGTGAGAGGATCTCAGTTTCTATAGTACACATTACCGTGCTATGGGTGAGAGGATCTCAGATTCTATAGTACACATTACTGTGCTATGGGTGAGAGGATCTCAGTTTCTACAGTACACATTACTGTGCTATGGGTGAGAGGATCTCAGTTTCTATAGTACACATTACCGTGCTATGGGTGAGAGGATCTCAGTTTCTACAGTACACATTACTGTGCTATGGGTGAGAGGATCTCAGTTTCTATAGTACACATTACCGTGCTATAGGTGAGAGGATCTCAGTTTCTATAGTACACATTACCGTGCTATGGGTGAGAGGATCTCAGTTTCTACAGTACACATTACTGTGCTATGGGTGAGAGGATCTCAGTTTCTACAGTACACATTACTGTGCTATGGGTGAGAGGATCTCAGATTCTATAGTACACATTACCGTGCTATAGGTGAGAGGATCTCAGTTTCTACAGTACACATTACTGTGCTATAGGTGAGAGGATCTCAGTTTCTATAGTACACATTACTGTGCTATGGGTGAGAGGATCTCAGTTTCTACAGTACACATTACTGTGCTATAGGTGAGAGGATCTCAGTTTCTACAGTACACATTACTGTGCTATGGGTGAGAGGATCTCAGTTTCTATAGTACACATTACCGTGCTATAGGTGAGAGGATCTCAGATTCTATAGTACACATTACTGTGCTATAGGTGAGAGGATCTCAGTTTCTACAGTACACATTACTGTGCTATAGGTGAGAGGATCTCAGTTTCTATAGTACACATTACTGTGCTATAGGTGAGAGGATCTCAGTTTCTACAGTACACATTACCGTGCTATGGGTGAGAGGATCTCAGTTTCTACAGTACACATTACTGTGCTATGGGTGAGGTGATCTCAGTTTCTACAGTACACATTACTGTGCTATGGGTGAGAGGATCTCAGATTCTATAGTACACATTACCGTGCTATAGGTGAGAGGATCTCAGTTTCTATAGTACACATTACTGTGCTATAGGTGAGAGGATCTCAGTTTCTACAGTACACATTACCGTGCTATGGGTGAGAGGATCTCAGATTCTATAGTACACATTACCGTGCTATAGGTGAGAGGATCTCAGTTTCTACAGTACACATTACTGTGCTATGGGTGAGAGGATCTCAGTTTCTACAGTACACATTACTGTGCTATGGGTGAGAGGATCTCAGATTCTATAGTACACATTACCGTGCTATAGGTGAGAGGATCTCAGTTTCTGCAGTACACATTACTGTGCTATAGGTGAGAGGATCTCAGTTTCTACAGTACACATTACCGTGCTATGGGTGAGAGGATCTCAGTTTCTACAGTACACATTACTGTGCTATAGGTGAGAGGATCTCAGTTTCTACAGTACACATTACCGTGCTATAGGTGAGAGGATCTCAGTTTCTATAGTACACATTACCGTGCTATGGGTGAGAGGATCTCAGTTTCTACAGTACACATTACCGTGCTATGGGTGAGAGGATCTCAGTTTCTACAGTACACATTACTGTGCTATAGGTGAGAGGATCTCAGTTTCTACAGTACACATTACTGTGCTATAGGTGAGAGGATCTCAGTTTCTACAGTACACATTACCGTGCTATAGGTGAGAGGATCTCAGTTTCTATAGTACACATTACCGTGCTATGGGTGAGAGGATCTCAGTTTCTACAGTACACATTACCGTGCTATGGGTGAGAGGATCTCAGTTTCTATAGTACACATTACTGTGCTATGGGTGAGAGGATCTCAGTTTCTATAGTACACATTACTGTGCTATAGGTGAGAGGATCTCAGTTTCTACAGTACACATTACTGTGCTATAGGTGAGAGGATCTCAGTTTCTATAGTACACATTACCGTGCTATGGGTGAGAGGATCTCAGTTTCTACAGTACACATTACTGTGCTATGGGTGAGAGGATCTCAGTTTCTACAGTACACATTACTGTGCTATGGGTGAGAGGATCTCAGTTTCTATAGTACACATTACTGTGCTATGGGTGAGAGGATCTCAGTTTCTATAGTACACATTACTGTGCTATGGGTGAGAGGATCTCAGTTTCTATAGTACACATTACTGTGCTATAGGTGAGAGGATCTCAGTTTCTATAGTACACATTACTGTGCTATAGGTGAGAAGATCTCAGTTTCTATAGTACACATTACCGTGCTATAGGTGAGAGGATCTCAGTTTCTACAGTACACATTACTGTGCTATAGGTGAGAGGATCTCAGTTTCTATAGTACACATTACCGTGCTATAGGTGAGAGGATCTCAGTTTCTAAAGTACACATTACCGTGCTATAGGTGAGAGGATCTCAGTTTCTATAGTACACATTACCGTGCTATAGGTGAGAGGATCTCAGTTTCTATAGTACACATTACCGTGCTATGGGTGAGAGGATCTCAGTTTCTACAGTACACATTACTGTGCTATGGGTGAGAGGATCTCAGTTTCTACAGTACACATTACTGTGCTATGGGTGAGAGGATCTCAGTTTCTACAGTACACATTACTGTGCTATGGGTGAGAGGATCTCAGTTTCTACAGTACACATTACCGTGCTATGGGTGAGAGGATCTCAGTTTCTATAGTACACATTACCGTGCTATAGGTGAGAGGATCTCAGTTTCTATAGTACACATTACCGCGCTATAGGTGAGAGGATCTCAGTTTCTATAGTACACATTACTGTGCTATAGGTGAGAGGATCTCAGTTTCTATAGTACACATTACCGTGCTATGGGTGAGAGGATCTCAGTTTCTACAGTACACATTACTGTGCTATGGGTGAGAGGATCTCAGTTTCTACAGTACACATTACTGTGCTATAGGTGAGAGGATCTCAGTTTCTATAGTACACATTACCGTGCTATAGGTGAGAGGATCTCAGTTTCTATAGTACACATTACCGTGCTATGGGTGAGAGGATCTCAGTTTCTACAGTACACATTACCGTGCTATGGGTGAGAGGATCTCAGTTTCTATAGTACACATTACCGTGCTATGGGTGAGAGGATCTCAGTTTCTATAGTACACATTACCGTGCTATGGGTGAGAGGATCTCAGTTTCTATAGTACACATTACCGTGCTATAGGTGAGAGGATCTCAGTTTCTATAGTACACATTACTGTGCTATAGGTGAGAGGATCTCAGTTTCTATAGTACACATTACCGTGCTATGGGTGAGAGGATCTCAGTTTCTACAGTACACATTACTGTGCTATGGGTGAGAGGATCTCAGTTTCTATAGTACACATTACCGTGCTATAGGTGAGAGGATCTCAGTTTCTATAGTACACATTACTGTGCTATAGGTGAGAGGATCTCAGTTTCTATAGTACACATTACCATGCTATGGGTGAGAGGATCTCAGTTAATACAGTACACATTACCGTGCTATGGGTGGGAGGATCTCAGTTTCTACAGTACACATTACTGTGCTATAGGTGAGAGGATCTCAGTTTCTACAGTACACATTACTGTGCTATAGGTGAGAGGATCTCAGTTTCTACAGTACACATTACTGTGCTATAGGTGAGAGGATCTCAGTTTCTACAGTACACATTACTGTGCTATGGGTGAGAGGATCTCAGTTTCTATAGTACACATTACTGTGCTATAGGTGAGAGGATCTCAGTTTCTACAGTACACATTACTGTGCTATAGGTGAGAGGATCTCAGTTTCTACAGTACACATTACCGTGCTATAGGTGAGAGGATCTCAGTTTCTACAGTACACATTACTGTGCTATAGGTGAGAGGATCTCAGTTTCTACAGTACACATTAGTGTGCTATGGGTGAGAGGATCTCAGTTTCTACAGTACACATTACTGTGCTATAGGTGAGAGGATCTCAGTTTCTACAGTACACATTACTGTGCTATAGGTGAGAGGATCTCAGTTTCTACAGTACACATTACTGTGCTATGGGTGAGAGGATCTCAGTTTCTACAGTACACATTAGTGTGCTATGGGTGAGAGGATCTCAGTTTCTATAGTACACATTACTGTGCTATGGGTGAGAGGATCTCAGTTTCTACAGTACACATTACCGTGCTATGGGTGAGAGGATCTCAGTTTCTACAGTACACATTACTGTGCTATGGGTGAGAGGAGTTTCTATAGTACACATTACCGTGCTATGGGTGAGAGGATCTCAGTTTCTACAGTACACATTACTGTGCTATGGGTGAGAGGATCTCAGTTTCTACAGTACACATTACCGTGCTATAGGTGAGAGGATCTCAGTTTCTACAGTACACATTACTGTGCTATAGGTGAGAGGATCTCAGTTTCTACAGTACACATTACTGTGCTATGGGTGAGAGGATCTCAGTTTCTATAGTACACATTACTGTGCTATAGGTGAGAGGATCTCAGTTTCTACAGTACACATTACTGTGCTATGGGTGAGAGGATCTCAGTTTCTACAGTACACATTACTGTGCTATGGGTGAGAGGATCTCAGTTTCTACAGTACACATTACCGTGCTGTAGGTGAGAGGATCTCAGTTTCTACAGTACACATTACTGTGCTATAGGTGAGAGGATCTCAGTTTCTACAGTACACATTACCGTGCTATGGGTGAGAGGATCTCAGTTTCTATAGTACATATTACCGTGCTGTAGGTGAGAGGATCTCAGTTTCTATAGTACATATTACCGTGCTGTAGGTGAGAGGATCTCAGTTTCTACAGTACACATTACTGTGCTATGGGTTAGAGGATCTCAGTTTCTACAGTACACATTACCGTGCTATAGGTGAGAGGATCTCAGTTTCTACAGTACACATTACCGTGCTATGGGTGAGAGGATCTCAGTTTCTATAGTACACATTACCGTGCTATGGGTGAGAGGATCTCAGTTTCTATAGTACACATTACTGTGCTATGGGTGAGAGGATCTCAGTTTCTATAGTACACATTACCGTGCTATAAGTGAGAGGATCTCAGTTTCTACAGTACACATTACTGTGCTATGGGTGAGAGGATCTCAGTTTCTACAGTACACATTACCGTGCTATAAGTGAGAGGATCTCAGTTTCTATAGTACATATTACTGTGCTATGGGTGAGAGGATCTCAGTTTCTACAGTACACATTACTGTGCTATGGGTGAGAGGATCTCAGTTTCTATAGTACATATTACTGTGCTATGGCTGAGAGGATCTCAGTTTCTACAGTACACATTACTGTGCTATGGGTGAGAGGATCTCAGTTTCTATAGTACACATTACCGTGCTATGGGTGAGAGGATCTCAGTTTCTATAGTACACATTACTGTGCTATGGGTGAGAGGATCTCAGTTTCTATAGTACACATTACCGTGCTATAAGTGAGAGGATCTCAGTTTCTACAGTACACATTACTGTGCTATGGGTGAGAGGATCTCAGTTTCTACAGTACACATTACTGTGCTATGGGTGAGAGGATCTCAGTTTCTATAGTACACATTACTGTGCTATAGGTGAGAGGATCTCAGTTTCTATAGTACACATTACCGTGCTATGGGTGAGAGGATCTCAGTTTCTACAGTACACATTACTGTGCTATGGGTGAGAGGATCTCAGTTTCTACAGTACACATTACCGTGCTATAGGTGAGAGGATCTCAGTTTCTACAGTACACATTACTGTGCTATGGGTGAGAGGATCTCAGTTTCTACAGTACACATTACTGTGCTATAGGTGAGAGGATCTCAGTTTCTACAGTACACATTACTGTGCTATAGGTGAGAGGATCTCAGTTTCTATAGTACACATTACTGTGCTATAGGTGAGAGGATCTCAGTTTCTATAGTACACATTACTGTGCTATAGGTGAGAGGATCTCAGTTTCTATAGTACACATTACCGTGCTATGGGTGAGAGGATCTCAGTTTCTATAGTACATATTACTGTGCTATGGGTGAGAGGATCTCAGTTTCTACAGTACACATTACTGTGCTATAGGTGAGAGGATCTCAGTTTCTACAGTACACATTACTGTGCTATAGGTGAGAGGATCTCAGTTTCTATAGTACACATTACTGTGCTGTGGGTGAGAGGATCTCAGTTTCTATAGTACACATTACCGTGCTATGGGTGAGAGGATCTCAGTTTCTACAGTACACATTACTGTGCTATGGGTGAGAGGATCTCAGTTTCTATAGTACACATTACTGTGCTATAGGTGAGAGGATCTCAGTTTCTATAGTACACATTACCGTGCTATAGGTGAGAGGATCTCAGTTTCTACAGTACACATTACTGTGCTATAGGTGAGAGGATCTCAGTTTCTATAGTACACATTACTGTGCTATAGGAGAGAGGATCTCAGTTTCTACAGTACACATTACCGTGCTATAGGTGAGAGGATCTCAGTTTCTATAGTACACATTACTGTGCTATAGGTGAGAGGATCTCAGTTTCTATAGTACACATTACCGTGCTATAGGTGAGAGGATCTCAGTTTCTACAGTACACATTACGGTGCTATGGGTGAGAGGATCTCAGTTTCTACAGTACACATTACTGTGCTATAGGTGAGAGGATCTCAGTTTCTATAGTACACATTACTGTGGTATGGGTGAGAGGATCTCAGTTTCTACAGTACACATTACTGTGCTATGGGTGAGAGGATCTCAGTTTCTACAGTACACATTACTGTGCTATAGGTGAGAGGATCTCAGTTTCTATAGTACACATTACTGTGCTATGGGTGAGAGGATCTCAGTTGCTACAGTACACATTACTGTGCTATGGGTGAGAGGATCTCAGTTTCTACAGTACACATTACTGTGCTATAGGTGAGAGGATCTCAGTTTCTATAGTACACATTACTGTGCTATAGGTTAGAGGATCTCAGTTTCTACAGTACACATTACTGTGCTATGGGTGAGAGGATCTCAGTTTCTACAGTACACATTACTGTGCTATGGGTGAGAGGATCTCAGTTTCTATAGTACACATTACCGTGCTATAGGTGAGAGGATCTCAGTTTCTATAGTACACATTACTGTGCTATAGGTGAGAGGATCTCAGTTTCTACAGTACACATTACTGTGCTATAGGTGAGAGGATCTCAGTTTCTACAGTACACGTTACTGTGCTATAGGTGAGAGGATCTCAGTTTCTATAGTACACATTACCGTGCTATTGGTGAGAGGATCTCAGTTTCTATAGTACACATTACTGTGCTATAGGTGAGAGGATCTCAGTTTCTACAGTACACATTACTGTGCTATAGGTGAGAGGATCTCAGTTTCTACAGTACACATTACCGTGCTATAGGTGAGAGGATCTCAGTTTCTACAGTACACATTATTGTGCTATGGGTGAGAGGATCTCAGTTTCTACAGTACACATTACTGTGCTATGGGTGAGAGGATCTCAGTTTCTACAGTACACATTACTGTGCTATGGGTGAGAGGATCTCAGTTTCTACAGTACACATTACCGTGCTATAGGTGAGAGGATCTCAGTTTCTACAGTACACATTACCGTGCTATGGGTGAGAGGATCTCAGTTTCTACAGTACACATTACTGTGCTATGGGTGAGAGGATCTCAGTTTCTACAGTACACATTACTGTGCTATGGGTGAGAGGATCTCAGTTTCTACAGTACACATTACTGTGCTATGGGTGAGAGGATCTCAGTTTCTACAGTACACATTACTGTGCTATGGGTGAGAGGATCTCAGTTTCTACAGTACACATTACTGTGCTATGGGTGAGAGGATCTCAGTTTCTACAGTACACATTACTGTGCTATGGGTGAGAGGATCTCAGTTTCTACAGTACACATTACTGTGCTATGGGTGAGAGGATCTCAGTTTCTACAGTACACATTACTGTGCTATGGGTGAGAGGATCTCAGTTTCTATAGTACACATTACTGTGCTATGGGTGAGAGGATCTCAGTTTCTACAGTACACATTACTGTGCTATGGGTGAGAGGATCTCAGTTTCTACAGTACACATTACCGTGCTGTAGGTGAGAGGATCTCAGTTTCTACAGTACACATTACTGTGCTATGGGTGAGAGGATCTCAGTTTCTACAGTACACATTACCGTGCTATAGGTGAGAGGATCTCAGTTTCTACAGTACACATTACTGTGCTATGGGTGAGAATATCTCAGTTTCTACAGTACACATTACTGTGCTATGGGTGAGAGGATCTCAGTTTCTACAGTACACATTACTGTGCTATAGGTGAGAGGATCTCAGTTTCTACAGTACACATTACTGTGCTATAGGTGAGAGGATCTCAGTTTCTATAGTACACATTACTGTGCTATGGGTGAGAGGATCTCAGTTTCTATAGTACACATTACCGTGCTATGGGTGAGAGGATCTCAGTTTCTACAGTACACATTACTGTGCTATGGGTGAGAGGATCTCAGTTTCTATAGTACACATTACCGTGCTATGGGTGAGAGGATCTCAGTTTCTACAGTACACATTACCGTGCTATGGGTGAGAGGATCTCAGTTTCTATAGTACACATTACTGTGCTATGGGTGAGAGGATCTCAGTTTCTACAGTACACATTACTGTGCTATGGGTGAGAGGATCTCAGTTTCTATAGTACACATTACTGTGCTATGGGTGAGAGGATCTCAGTTTCTATAGTACACATTACCGTGCTATAGGTGAGAGGATCTCAGTTTCTACAGTACACATTACCGTGCTATAGGTGAGAGGATCTCGGTTTCTACAGTACACATTACCGTGCTATAGGTGAGAGGATCTCAGTTTCTACAGTACACATTACTGTGCTATGGGTGAGAGGATCTCAGTTTCTACAGTACACATTACTGTGCTATAGGTGAGAGGATCTCAGTTTCTACAGTACACATTACTGTGCTATAGGTGAGAGGATCTCAGTTTCTACAGTACACATTACTGTGCTATAGGTGAGAGGATCTCAGTTTCTACAGTACACATTACCGTGCTATAGGTGAGAGGATCTCGGTTTCTACAGTACACATTACTGTGCTATGGGTGAGAGGATCTCAGTTTCTATAGTACACATTACTGTGCTATAGGTGAGAGGATCTCAGTTTCTACAGTACACATTACCGTGCTATGGGTGAGAGGATCTCAGTTTCTACAGTACACATTACTGTGCTATAGGTGAGAGGATCTCAGTTTCTACAGTACACATTACCGTGCTATAGGTGAGAGGATCTCAGTTTCTACAGTACACATTATTGTGCTATGGGTGAGAGGATCTCAGTTTCTACAGTACACATTACTGTGCTATGGATGAGAGGATCTCAGTTTTTACAGTACACATTACCGTGCTATAGGTGAGAGGATCTCAGTTTCTACAGTACACATTACTGTGCTATGGGTGAGAGGATCTCAGTTTCTGCAGTACACATTACTGTGCTATGGGTGAGAGGATCTCAGTTTCTACAGTGCACATTACTGTGCTATAGGTGAGAGGATCTCAGTTTCTACAGTACACATTACTGTGCTATGGGTGAGAGGATCTCAGTTTCTATAGTACACATTACTGTGCTATAGGTGAGAGGATCTCAGTTTCTACAGTACACATTACCGTGCTATGGGTGAGAGGATCTCAGTTTCTATAGTACACATTACTGTGCTATAGGTGAGAGGATCTCAGTTTCTACAGTACACATTACTGTGCTATGGGTGAGAGGATCTCAGTTTCTATAGTACACATTACCGTGCTATAGGTGAGAGGATCTCATTTTCTACAGTACACATTACTGTGCTATGGGTGAGAGGATCTCAGTTTCTACAGTACACATTACCGTGCTATAGGTGAGAGGATCTCAGTTTCTACAGTACACATTACCGTGCTATGGGTGAGAGGATCTCAGTTTCTATAGTACACATTACCGTGCTATAGGTGAGAGGATCTCAGTTTCTACAGTACACATTACCGTGCTATGGGTGAGAGGATCTCAGTTTCTACAGTACACATTACCGTGCTATAGGTGAGAGGATCTCAGTTTCTACAGTACACATTACTGTGCTATGGGTGAGAGGATCTCAGTTTCTACAGTACACATTACTGTGCTATGGGTGAGAGGATCTCAGTTTCTACAGTACACATTACCGTGCTATAGGTGAGAGGATCTCAGTTTCTACAGTACACATTACTGTGCTATGGGTGAGAGGATCTCAGTTTCTACAGTACACATTACCGTGCTATAGGTGAGAGGATCTCAGTTTCTACAGTACACATTACTGTGCTATGGGTGAGAGGATCTCAGTTTCTACAGTACACATTACTGTGCTATGGGTGAGAGGATCTCAGTTTCTACAGTACACATTACCGTGCTATATGTGAGAGGATCTCAGTTTCTACAGTACACATTACTGTGCTATGGGTGAGAGGATCTCAGTTTCTACAGTACACATTACCGTGCTATAGGTGAGAGGATCTCAGGTTCTATAGTACACATTACCGTGCTATAGGTGAGAGGATCTCAGTTTCTACAGTACACATTACTGTGCTATAGGTGAGAGGATCTCAGTTTCTATAGTACATATTACTGTGCTATAGGTGAGAGGATCTCAGTTTCTATAGTACACATTACTGTGCTATGGGTGAGAGGATCTCAGTTTCTATAGTACATATTACTGTGCTATAGGTGAGAGGATCTCAGTTTCTATAGTACACATTACCGTGCTGTGGGTGAGAGGATCTCAGTTTCTATAGTACACATTACCGTGCTATGGGTGAGAGGATCTCAGTTTCTACAGTACACGTTACTGTGCTATGGGTGAGAGGATCTCAGTTTCTATAGTACACATTACTGTGCTATGGGTGAGAGGATCTCAGTTTCTATAGTACACATTACTGTGCTATAGGTGAGAGGATCTCAGTTTCTACAGTACACATTACCGTGGTATGGGTGAGAGGATCTCAGTTTCTATAGTACACATTACCGTGCTATGGGTGAGAGGATCTCAGGTTCTATAGTACACATTACCGTGCTATGGGTGAGAGGATCTCAGTTTCTACAGTACACATTACCGTGCTATAGGTGAGAGGATCTCAGTTTCTACAGTACACATTACTGTGCTATAGGTGAGAGGATCTCAGTTTCTACAGTACACATTACTGTGCTATAGGTGAGAGGATCTCAGTTTCTATAGTACACATTACCGTGCTATGGGTGAGAGGATCTCAGTTTCTATAGTACACATTACCGTGCTATGGGTGAGAGGATCTCAGTTTCTATAGTACACATTACTGTGCTATAAGTGAGAGGATCTCAGTTTCTACAGTACACATTACTGTGCTATGGGTGAGAGGATCTCAGTTTCTATAGTACACATTACCGTGCTATGGGTGAGAGGATCTCAGTTTCTACAGTACACATTACCGTGCTATGGGTGAGAGGATCTCAGTTTCTATAGTACACATTACTGTGCTATGGGTGAGAGGATCTCAGTTTCTACAGTACACATTACTGTGCTATGGGTGAGAGGATCTCAGTTTCTATAGTACACATTACTGTGCTATAGGTGAGAGGATCTCAGTTTCTATAGTACACATTACTGTGCTATGGGTGAGAGGATCTCAGTTTCTACAGTACACATTACTGTGCTATGGGTGAGAGGATCTCAGTTTCTATAGTACACATTACTGTGCTATAGGTGAGAGGATCTCAGTTTCTATAGTACACATTACTGTGCTATGGATGAGAGGATCTCAGTTTCTACAGTACACATTACTGTGCTATAGGTGAGAGGATCTCAGTTTCTATAGTACACATTACTGTGCTATGGGTGAGAGGATCTCAGTTTCTACAGTACACATTACTGTGCTATGGGTGAGAGGATCTCAGTTTCTATAGTACACATTACTGTGCTATAGGTGAGAGGATCTCAGTTTCTACAGTACACATTACCGTGCTATGGGTGAGAGGATCTCAGTTTCTACAGTACACATTACTGTGCTATAGGTGAGAGGATCTCAGTTTCTACAGTACACATTACCGTGATATAGGTGAGAGGATCTCAGTTTCTACAGTACACATTATTGTGCTATGGGTGAGAGGATCTCAGTTTCTACAGTACACATTACTGTGCTATGGGTGAGAGGATCTCAGTTTCTACAGTACACATTACTGTGCTATAGGTGAGAGGATCTCAGTTTCTTCAGTACACATTACTGTGCTATGGGTGAGAGGATCTCAGTTTCTACAGTACACATTACCGTGCTATGGGTGAGAGGATCTCAGTTTCTACAGTACACATTACTGTGCTATGGGTGAGAGGATCTCAGTTTCTACAGTACACATTACTGTGCTATGGGTGAGAGGATCTCAGTTTCTACAGTACACATTACCGTGCTATAGGTGAGAGGATCTCAGTTTCTACAGTACACATTACTGTGCTATGGGTGAGAGGATCTCAGTTTCTACAGTACACATTACTGTGCTATGGGTGAGAGGATCTCAGTTTCTACAGTACACATTACTGTGCTATGGGTGAGAGGATCTCAGTTTCTACAGTACACATTACCGTGCTGTAGGTGAGAGGATCTCAGTTTCTACAGTACACATTACTGTGCTATGGGTGAGAGGATCTCAGTTTCTACAGTACACATTACCGTGCTATAGGTGTGAGGATCTCAGTTTCTACAGTACACATTACCGTGCTATGGGTGAGAGGATCTCAGTTTCTATAGTACACATTACCGTGCTATAGGTGAGAGGATCTCAGTTTCTATAGTACACATTACCGTGCTATAGGTGAGAGGATCTCAGTTTCTATAGTACACATTACTGTGCTATAGGTGAGAGGATCTCAGTTTCTACAGTACACATTACCGTGCTATGGGTGAGAGGATCTCAGTTTCTATAGTACACATTACTGTGCTATAGGTGAGAGGATCTCAGTTTCTATAGTACACATTACTGTGCTGTGGGTGAGAGGATCTCAGTTTCTATAGTACACATTACCGTGCTATGGGTGAGAGGATCTCAGTTTCTATAGTACACATTACCGTGCTATAGGTGAGAGGATCTCAGTTTCTATAGTACACATTACTGTGCTGTGGGTGAGAGGATCTCAGTTTCTATAGTACACATTACCGTGCTATGGGTGAGAGGATCTCAGTTTCTATAGTACACATTACCGTGCTATGGGTGAGAGGATCTCAGTTTCTATAGTACACATTACTGTGCTATAGGTGAGAAGATCTCAGTTTCTATAGTACACATTACTGTGCTATAGGTGAGAGGATCTCAGTTTCTATAGTACACATTACTGTGCTATAGGTGAGAGGATCTCAGTTTCTACAGTACACATTACTGTGCTATGGGTGAGAGGATCTCAGTTTCTATAGTACACATTACCGTGCTATAGGTGAGAGGATCTCAGTTTCTATAGTACACATTACCGTGCTATAGGTGAGAGGATCTCAGTTTCTACAGTACACATTACTGTGCTATAGGTGAGAAGATCTCAGTTTCTATAGTACACATTACCGTGCTATGGGTGAGAGGATCTCAGTTTCTACAGTACACATTACCGTGCTATGGGTGAGAGGATCTCAGTTTCTACAGTACACATTACTGTGCTATAGGTGAGAGGATCTCAGTTTCTACAGTACACATTACTGTGCTATAGGTGAGAGGATCTCAGTTTCTACAGTACACATTACTGTGCTATAGGTGAGAGGATCTCAGTTTCTACAGTACACATTACCGTGCTATAGGCGAGAGGATCTCAGTTTCTACAGTACACATTACTGTGGTATGGGTGAGAGGATCTCAGTTTCTACAGTACACATTACCGTGCTATGGGTGAGAGGATCTCAGTTTCTACAGTACACATTACCGTGCTATAGGTGAGAGGATCTCAGTTTCTACAGTACACATTACTGTGCTATGGGTGATAGGATCTCAGTTTCTATAGTACATATTACTGTGCTGTGGGTGAGATTCTGATTCTCTGAACTAAGATGTTGTACATTATTCACTGACATTTTTGGCAATTCTTTTCTCCCAGAAACCAATTTTTCCAACACAGTCTTTCCTTCGTTCAATTTTTTTCCTTTACAGTATTTCCAATCCCATTTTACCCATTACGTTTTTTTTCAAATATATTTTTTCTTGTGATTTACTCTTTTCGGAGTGGGAACATATATAGTTAATATGAAACTTTATACCAGCATATTTTATAATGAACAATTTTTTTGTGAATTTTTATCACTGTAGATCCAGTAAGTTGTAATTAAAATTATTCTCAAAAACCATAAATCCTACTTTCCTCACTGTATGCGGACCATGAGGTGCATTTTGATACCCAAGAAGTTCAGCTTGATACTTCCGTGCTTCTTGTGGTCCGAAAGTCTATAGGTGCTTGGCACTGAGTATTCACAAATGCACTTTTCATAATACCAAGATAAGCCATCCAATGTTAAATATCTGTAGGGATGTGGCCATCAACGAGGGTGGGAGAGAAAGGAATGTGTTCTTGTCTCCAGTATGTCATTCTATTTCAGACATGTACAGTGCTGAAAATTGGCTTGAAATGTTATGGAATGCCACTTGTCAAGAGATTTTTGTGTAGTGTAGCAGTTGAATAATAAGTGGTTGAATATAAATAACAATGCCAATAGAGCAGCCGAATGACACTTTGTACCAAGTCAATAGGTGTCCCGCAGGGGTCGGTTTTGGGCCCACTTTTATTTGTTATTAGGGTGAACGACATAGGGGACGCATTGAAATATAGCAAGTACCATATCTATGCAGATGATCTCTAGATTTATCATCACTCATATCCACAAGACATAGATGTAGCCATTGACAGAGTAAATTTTGACTTACGACGACTGAATGACTATGCCAAAAATAACAGCTTGTTAATAAATCCTAACATAACTCAGACTGGAGTAATTCAGGGCAGTGTGATAGGGCCCCTCCTGTACACAATTTATGCTCTCGACTTACCGGATTGTGTAAATTACACCATGGCGCAATATGCCGATGACACAGTCATTTACAGAGCCATGAAAAACAGTGACGATATTATAAAATTCCAATCGGATCTGGATAGTATAGCTCTGTGGTGTGAGGTAAATAGAATGTATATAAATATTAAGAAGTGTAAATATATAAGACTAAGCAGAGCTAAACAACCACCCCAGAACCAACCTACTCTATGTGGAATCCAACTGCCGACTTCTAACACCATCAGACTGCTCGGTATTCACATTACGGACAATTTGAAATGGAATAAACACGTGGAGGAAGTGAGGTGTAAGGCATACCGGGCGCTAGGTTTCGTCCGTGGATGTCTCTCGGGAGGAAGAAGTAATGCCCTAGGAACGGCTTATATTTCCCTTGTGCGGCCCATACTATTATATGGCCTTCCTTCCTAGCATCCAACTACAACGGAAAATATGAGGAAACTAGAAGGTATCCAGCGACGAGCAGAACGTTTAATTAACAAACACATCCCTTTAAACACAGCCAAGTCATTGCCACCAGTTAACCCGTTATGTACACAAATAGATGTAGCCTTCCTTAGGAATTCCCTGCCAGATAACACACACCTCTCCCCTTTCTACCGCCTGCAGCTCAATTACTGCTCTGTTAAAAGAGGCCAAGGAGTTACTCTTTTCCCTCCCTTCGCTAGAACAACGTCATACTTAAATGGGTTTTACTCAAGGGCTGCTCGTACCTGGAACCTTATACCATCTGAGGTAAAGCTGCTTCCTCTTCCTCACTTCCTCCGTGAAGTAAAGAAAATGTATATGTAAATAGAAACCCATGTGCGATGTATATAACTTGTATAAATTAGAATTACAAGAAGGATGGGTGCAAGTACAGGTGTATGTGGGCGAATGTGTATGCCTGCGTGTGTGGGAGTGGTTGTGAATGAGTGTGTATACAGGGGTCTGAGTGAGAGTATAAATAGCTGGGTGTTCTTTAATATTTTCAGGATAAATCAAGATAATTATTATTCTAAGGGTTCAGTGTTTGTAGTGTAAATATGTAAATTTAAAATTGTCTACATACGTTTGTATTTAAATATTCAGTAGAGTTTATGTACACATGTGGAGATGGAGGCACTTCCGTGTATGTGGGGCTTGCCCTTTCTCCATCTACAACCCCTAAATTGTACATGTACAATTTAAGGAAAATAAATAATAATAATAATAATAATAATAATAATAATAATAATAAAGAAACCTCAACTTGTTAAAAAGTAGACATGTACCCCTAATTATTTTTAATAATACTGTCGTGCCCCATTGTATGTCAGTAAGAAACTGAGGTGTTATAATGACTGAGACACTAAACTGGACTGAACAAGTGACAAATACATGCCGTAAAGTGCAGAAATATCTTTTTCCTCTCAAACGCTACTCTTCCATATTTCCAAAACATCTTAAAATACAACTGGTAAAATCCCTAATCTTACCAATTCTAGACTACTGCGACACTGTACTTAGACATCACTCAAGACAGTAACAAGATGCTCGAACGGAGTTTAAACACCTGTATTCGATTTATATTTAAACTTCGATATGGTTCTCACATTTCACCTTATTATAGGAAGTTGTTGTGGCTTCGTGTTCATGACCGTCGCAGTCTCCACATGTTGTCCCTTCTGCATGGAGTTCTAAACTCAGGTGTACCAAATTATCTCTCTTCAAACTTTAATTACCTATCCTCCTATCACAACCACGATACACGATCTGGCTCCAGTGTAACAATATCTCTCAGTCACTCCAGAACTTACAGCCGCTCCTTTGTAGTCACTGCCGTTAGGCTGTGGAATACCCTCCCTGCTACCATTGGGAATTTACGTTCTCATAGGAGATTTATGATCGATTGACCAAATCACTTGCTGTATACCTGTAGCTGACTTGTTCGATGTGCGTAGTGTGAATGAGTGCGTCAATGAACTTATTTTCATAAAAATTAGAAATGTATTTGCTAGTTATAGGTTTTTTTTTACTGTGTTTTCCTTCTTTTATTATAACTAGTGTTAGTTTTAAAATTATTATCATGTTTCATTTATATTGTTATGTTCTACATTGTACAATAATTTCTTCTATTACTCTCTCCATATTTGCTATTAGTACTATATTATTATATGATTTGTTTTATTTAAAAATATATGTATGGTAATTATTTTTAATGTTGTGGTTAAGTGTTAGAAAGGGTCTCGAGCCCTAACTTCGCCACAAATAAAGACGAATTACTTACTTACCATCTATGGAAAAATGATTTGCCACTATTGAATAGAAGACAGTCAGCTCTCAGGTCTATGGACTAAAATTTAGGGCTAAAAATGAGTTTTATTGCTTTCATTTTACAGCATAATATTTAGTCTCCATGCCTAAAGTGTAACAACCATGATAAATTTTTAGGTAAGAAATGCTTTGGAATTTCTTTCTTCCTTAAATGTTCTTCCTAAAACCAATGCATGTCGTATAGTGCGGAGTGACTTCTGGTTCAAAGATGATCTTATATTTTGAAGTCAAATTCATTTCTTTGCAGATTGGGATATTGTTGGTTGTACAAGGGATATGTCCATGAAGGCTGTCTCTCTATCATTTATGTAGCTCATTCTGGAATTCTCTGAACATGGTCTCCAGAGTGGAATGATGCTAGCCAACAATGCTCATTGATATTTCTATGGTTAAATTCAAGCATTGTCCACTTATTGGGAAAGTTTTAGGGTGGGTTAAAAATACTTTGGGATTAGCACGCGGGAAAGGAAGTCTGTGGGAAAATACATCATTGAGGAAAATGTATAATGGAAAATCTTTCTTTGAAAGATGTGAATGGGAAAAACCGTCTGGGAATGTTTGTGGGCAATTCATTAACCTGGAGAGCTTGGGCAGGATGAGAAACGTTACATGTCTGTTCGACCATCAGAATCCTCATTGCAGTGAAACAGTGGAAGAAAGTGACAAGTCAAATAATGAACAGGTAGACTAGAACTGGGAAAGGAGCATATATAACAGTCAGTGTGGAAAGAGGGACCAGAGATGTGGAGACTGTCCTTGGCCTTTTCTATAGTTACCTCTTCTAAGTGCTATTCTATGATGTGTTCGTATTTCTATCAGTCTTTATAATTATTACTTGATTTAACACTTGATTTTTCCTTTGCATTTCTTATATTTTATACTGGAAGATAAATTAATGATAATTTGTTCGTGCCAATATGGAATTTATTGTTTCAGCTCTTTCTTGTTTATATATTTTGGTTCTTTACATCTTTACTCTACATTTGTTATTACTTACTCACAGCCTTCTCCAGACATTAAGGAGGAAATATCCATAGAGCAACATACAGTTGATGAATTTTTCCCACACATCAAAGAAGAAAACAAGTAAGTACACTACCAACCCTACACAATATGAAATATATTCCTTATGTATTCACTGTCATGCTCATTAGTGTATGTTTTATCTCTCTGCACTGTTGATTTTTGTCAAATTAATTTTTTCTTTACAAGGTTATATTTAAGCACAAATATCAAACAACTACTGGTTAGAATCAAGTGAATTTCAGGTCATTTAGAACATGTTTAATCTGTCTCTAGGTATAGTTTTATTGAATACATGTCCACAAGATTATCTGAGGTAGATTGATATTTTTCTGGAGTGGGTTCATTATAAAACCTTGGTATAACTTTACATCCCGCAGCCCAACATTTATAACATTATAAGGAAGTGAAAAAAATGCAAATCGTACTTGGAATTCATTTTAGAGGAGAGATGTGTTCATTGCGAAGTCTAGGAACCCACCATCCCGTCCACAGAAGTACATTTACTTTTATAACTTAATAAAGAGTAGCAGCCGCCATCGTCCATGGCTAAGTAGCTTCTTGCATTCTCATTGGTCAACGGGAACGGAATCTGACGTCATTGCCATCAATGCTGATAAATACATTGCGTTACCAACCCCGACTGAATAAAAGCACAAACAAAAAACACCATGTAAAATAACTATGCGGCTTTCCACACGAAACTAAGGGCCTAGGGCTGCTTTGCGGCTACTAACCGTCCAGACCAATGGTCCTCGTCCAGACCAATGGTCCTGTCCATGGCAAGAATCCTAACCGTCCAGGCCACTCGTCTTCCTTCCAGACCAATCGTGTTTCCTCCCGAAACTAGAGGCCTAAGGCCGCTTCGCGGCTTCTAACCATCCAGACCAATGGTCTTGTCCACGACAAGAATCCTAACCGTCCAGACCAATAGTCTTGTCCACGGCAAGAATCCTAACCGTCCAGACCAATCGTCTTCCTTCCAGACCAATCGTGTTTCCTCACGAAACTAAGAGGCCTAGAGCCGCTTCGCGGCTTCTAACCGTCCAGGCCAATGGTCTTGTCCAGATCCTATCCTAACTGCCCGCACAGCAAGAATCTTGTCCAGATCCTATCCTTACCGTCCGCACGGCAAGAATCTTGTCCAGATCCTATCCTTACCGTCCGCACGGCAAGAATCTTGTCCAGATCCTATCCTTACCGTCAGCACGGCAAGAATCTTGTCCAGATCCTATCCTAACTGCCTGCACGGCAAGAATCTTGTCCAGATCCTATCCTAACCGCCCGCACGGCAAGAATCTTGTCCAGATCCTGTCCTTACCATCCGTATGGCAAGAATCTTGTCCAAATCCTATCCTTACCGTCCACATGGCAAGAATCTTGTCACCGAGCGAGTTGGCCGTGCGCGTAGAGGCGTGCTGCTGTGAGCTTGCATCCGGGAGATAGTAGGTTCGAATCCCACTATCGGCAGCCCTGAAAATGGTTTTCCGTGGTTTCCCATTTTCACACCAGGCAAATGCTGGGGCTGTACCTTAATTAAGGCCACGGCCGCTTCCTTCCAACTCCTAGGCCTTTCCTATCCCATCGTCGCCATAAGACCTATCTGTGTCGGTGCGACGTAAAGCCCCTAGCAAAAAAAAAAAAAGAATCTTGTCCAGATCCTATCCTAACCACCCGCAGGGCAAGAATCTTGTCCAGATCCTATCCTAACCGTCCGCACGGCAAGAATCTTGTCCAGATCCTATCCTAACCGCCTGCACGGCAAGAATCTTGTCCAGATCCTATCCTAACCACGCGCACGGCAAGAATCTTGTCCAGATCCTATCCTTACCGTCCGCACGGCAGGAATCTTGTCCGGATCCTATCCTAACCACCCGCACGGCAAGAATCTTGTCCAGATCCTATTCTAACCACCCGCACGGCAATAATCTTGTCCAGATCATATCCTAACCACCCGCACGGCAAGAAAATCTTGTCCAGATCCTATCCTTACCGTCCACACGGCAAGAACCAGTCCAGGCCAATCTTGCAACAATAATCACCACCACCAGCTATCGAAGCACCTCACTCATTAGTTCCTAAGTACAGAGGTTGGCAGAACTGAGCATCGGTTTTGCGACTGTGTAAACAAACGACAGTCGCTCCATGCGCAGCTAAATGTAACGAGTACTGGGCTGCGAAAAGTAAAGCATTGATAAAACCTTTCACTGTAGTAAATTCTCTGACTTAGAATTTACGCAGCATTCTCGCCACTCGAGAGACTTTAGTAGGTTATTATTTATCACTAAGAATAAAAATAATGTATTACATGATACTCTTTAATTCAATTCTATATTTTTATTTCAACATAATGATTAGCTTACATTTGCTACCTTAGAAGATGACAAAGAAACACTTTTCCTTCCATCTCCATGAAACAGAGTTAATGTATACAGGTTTTCTCTCAACTCCCTGCTTCTCCTCCTCCCCTTTCCACTCAGCAGAGTCATTGACCTCATCCTACTAGGTAGGGGTCTGGCTTCAGTCCAACACAGTTACGGAAGATTAGTAGCTTAGATAAGTATTTAAACTCTCTCGAAGTTACTAAGGTGACAGTAGAGGACTACCACAATCAGAGTTGTCTCGCTTGCTGATAACATCACCAGTTCTCAGTCATTGACAGGTTTACACAATTTAAACAATATTATATGATATAAAGAGAGGATGTGTACCTTGTACAGGTATGTTACCGATAGTGTTTTTTACAGACTGATGAGGTGTCCAGTGGATAAATGTCTTTTCTTTTCCATGTTTGAAGTGAAGTAAGACTTTCTGGCATACATTTTTGGTATGTTCCATCCAAGTTAAGGGTGCAATCATAGTCATGCCAAGGTTCCTTAGCGAATGATTTTTTTTTTCTTTGGCAGCCGATTATCCAGTGGATTTATGAGAAGCATTTTGGATTGTATATATTTTCTTAGTTGTTTCCTGTTGGAATGAATGTTTTCCACTGTATCACTTTAGTATAGATGAGGTCTGGAGGTACAACAAGAAAGATAGTGGTCTTTAAACACTACAGGAGTGCCCGCTTTTCTAGGTAATGGTTGTGAACTGCTGTTATGGATTGTTACTCACTTCAAATAAGATGTAAGAAACGTGCGTGTTAAATGGTCCAACAAGTAAGATAGCATTTTTCTAACTCATTATTGTAAGTCTGTATTGTCTAAAGCATCAGTTAAGTCCAACAGCGTGAGGACTGTCAGTTGTCATACCATGGTGAGTCTTATGCCTTCTGTCACTTTAAGAAGATCTGTTGCAGCACATACCCCTTCTGAAAGCCATATTGTAAGGGTTCAAGGAGGGAATGGTCACTTATATATTGCAATACTTGTTTGCATGCAAGTGTTTTCGAAGCCTTAGAGATCACAGAGAAGAACGAGATGGGGCAGTAATTACAAGGTAGGTTAGAATCACATTTCTTGCATACTGGAATAAAATGTGTACCTTTCCCGAGAGACAGAAATTATCGCTTGTAAGACAGTAGTTTAATACATGTGCAACAGTATTATTATATTATGGATGAAATGTATGGGAATGTTATTTACACTTATGGCATTTGGATTTAACTTAATGAAGTACTTTCTTAACTTGAATGCAAGAGACTGCTGAGAAAGTAGAATGTGTCTTATCAGGCAATGGGGTGAATGACTGATATGCACTCACCCGTGACTGGTTCATTGGGTTAGGCACTATTCCATCTTCGGAAAAGAACGTATTAAACTAGTCAGGGGAACAGTTGGTTCCGGCTGTTGCTGCTGACTTTCCATGATACCCAGTGAACAAATTTCCTTTTGTGCATTACTTATGTTTTGTTTGCCTGAGAAAGACTTTGAGTATATTTTTTAGGACTTGCTTAGACCTATTAGAAAAATGATTTGCTATGTCCTCAAAATTAGACAAATTCTTATGGCATGAAAATAATTAACAGAAAAACAGCAGGAATGATCAACACATGAGACTTGTCAGAATGCTATACTACCTACTGTAAAGAACATGCCACCTTGCAGCCTCCAGCTTAAATTCAATAATGATGGAATGAATCAGGGAGGCCTAATACTAACTAACTAAATATTGCCTACAGGATGCTACGTGACCTCTTAGTTTAAACTCAGAAGCCTTTTCTATCATCTCCTGGGTTAGTGATTGGGAACAAGATGTAGAGTTGTGCCTATTCCTACTTCTCTAAACTTTACCCTTCTCCTTATGTTGGGAATTTGATTTTATATCATCATCATCCAATCCTCTAAGATTTTGATGGTCATCGTCGCCCTCCTCCTCTTCATCTTCTTCCTCACCGCCATCACAATCCTTCAGTTTCTTGTCATCGAATCTGTCTGTACCTTTTTACTTTTTTCTTCTACCAAACTCATCATACTCGACATCCGAATCTTGGCTCACTTTGTATTCGACACTGCCACAATAATTGAACCCACCACCATAATTTGTATGTTCCTCTAGTTCACCAGTTCACCACATTTGCAAAACTGACATCAAGTGCAGTTCACATTACCGCATATATTACATGGCCATTTATCTGCACTAAATAATCCTCTACTTTTCTCAGCAGCAGCCTTACGAATTTCATGACTCAGTATCTTCTTCTTTGGGGTATCTCCCTTATCCTTGACACAACGATTACATCTGTCTCGATGGCCAAAATTTGTTACCTCACTGCAGACCATTACATAGCCAATTGCCTTCATCCATGCAAAAACTGCTGTTATCAGATATAACTTCGATTGTGATTAAATACAGATTTAGCACACCCTTTAATCCATATAATTATGCCAAGACAGCATGCATACCATTTTTTTCCCCTTGGACCACTCACTTTTCTACTGTACTAATGCATAGAAATCCCACAGACACTAGAAAAAGTGTAGCGTAGTTATCCTGTTATTTTGTTTCCTGATTGAATTATCGTCATCAGATATTTGTGTAGTATTTTCCTCTTCTGACATATAGATCTACTTCTATTCATAGAATACAATATTTTACTTCTGTTGATATTTCACATTTCTTTAACAGGTGTAAAGGAAAGGCTGAGAGAGGCAGGTGTAGGGACTGTGGGTGTTAGTGGGAACTGAGGAGGATGAGGGTAGTGGACGGCAGGTCTCTCTCAATCAATGTACAGGCGAGAGAGAGGGATAGGGAAGGGAAACATAGAGTAGAGAATGGGAAGGGGGAGGTGGAACAGGGTAGTGAGAGGGTGAAAAGGGAGGAGAAAGTGAGTTCTGCATGCACCATGCAAATTAAAGAAGACCAGGCGTGGAGGGGATCTAGTGAAGGTGGGGTTGAGGCTGTGGTTAAAGGTGACTCAATTGTCCGGCATGTGGTGAAAGTATGTAGAGAAATGGGAACTAGGATAGAATGTTATTGAGGAACTAAGTTAAGGCAGATATTGAGGAAAATAGAAAGGAAACAGGAGAGTAAGTAGAGGATGGTAATTTTCCACATTGGTGCCAATAATGTAAGGCAAGTATGAATAGGCACTAACATAGTCAGGATCTTTGCGATCTTGTTACGGCATCATGGAAGGAGTTTAAGGAAGCCAAGATTTTTGGTAGTGGGATACTTGTAGGAGGGATACTGAATGTGGGAAATTGGTTGGGAGATTTGTAGATCCTGATGAGTGAGTAGCAGATAGGGATCTACACTCAGATGGCCTTCACTTGAACTGCAATGGTACATATAAGTTACAAGGTTTGTTTGGAAGAGTTATAGGGTGGTTCATTCAAGGAAACAGGGTAGACCAGGGAGCGGTTATCGCAGTGTAGAAGGCATGAGGCAAGGAAGGACGACACAAAATCGTTACTGCTAATCTGTAGAAGTATTGTGAAAACAGAATAGAATGAAGTTTATTTAAATTTTATGTGGCTATTTCTAGCCAAGTGCAACCCTTGAAAGGCAGACCCTCTGATGAGGGTGGACGGCATCTGCAATGTGTAGGTAACTGCATGTTATTGTGGTGTAGGATAGTGTTATATGTGGTGTGTGAGTTGCAGGGATGCTAGGGAGAGCACAAGCACCCAGCCCCCGAGCCACTGGAATTAACCAACGAAAGTTAAAATCCCCAACCCGGCCAGGAATCAAACCCGGGACGCTCTGAACCGAAGGCCAGTATGCTGACCATTCAGCCGGCGAGTCGGACATAGAATGAAGTAATTTGATATCTACTTTCCAGGCATTGTAATAGGATTAGAATCATGACTGAGAAGTGATATTATGGCTGTGGAAATTTTCTCATGGAACTGGAGTATTTATCATAGGGACAGGTTAGGTACGATAGAACTGTCAGTATTTATACTGGTGAAAGAAGAATGCGTAAGCTATGAATATTTAAGGATGAGGAACATGAAATTCTAGGTATAAGACTCATCTCTAAAGACAACAGGCAACTTTATTTTGGGGGTGTTCAGACCTGGCAGGCTGAAGACAATGCAGAACTACTTGATAAAATAATCATTTATGTTGGGAACAACGTAGAAAGGTACATTATTGTAACAGGTGATGCGAACTTGCCAAATGTTAACTGGGAAGGGAATGTGAATGTCAGAAAGCATGACCAACAAATTGTAAATAAATTATTATAGGAGGGACAGATGAATCAGAAAGTGATGGAACCAAGTAGATCGAAAAATATTTTTGACATGATGATACTAAGACCAGATGAGCTGTATAGGGAAATGATAGTGGGTAATTGTATAAGTGATCATGAAGTTGCCTTTGCCATAGTTAAAATTAAATGTGTTTTTGTGTAATAGTTATTCTTATAAAACAGAATTACTGATCGTGGTGTGAGGCTAATTATGGCAAAGAATAAGATTGATGGTATACATTGGGTCAGATATTCAGTGGAATTGAAAGAGGTTTGAATGCATTACCTTGGAACAATTATCACTTCAGATGATAGATGAGATGCAGAAGTGAACCACTGTATCAAGTATATGGTCAGCTCAGTTGGACTACAGTTGGAAAGAGATAAAGGTAGTGGAAAAGATGACGGTGACAATAGCAGCAGTTGTTTGCGGAGACTGTTATCAATGGGGCACACTGTAGGAGAGATACTGCCTGGAAGGTGATCAGGGATTGGAATGAATCTATGGAGTAATTATTTAGGAAAACTGGGAGTGAAATTTCTAGACCTCAGTGCCTGGTAGGATGCACTCGGATGGTCTTTGTTTCAAATGCAGTTATGGGGTTTGTATAGATGGGTTATAGGGCGGTATATTCAGGGAAACAGGTTGGACTAGAAAGCAGTGAGGTGGTATTCAAATGAAGATGATGCAAAGTTTTTAGCCTTGAACTATAAAAGTATTGTCAGAAATAAATAAATATTCACCGGATATTGTAATAGGATTTGAATTATGGCTAAAAAGTGATGGTATGAATGTGATTTTTTTTTTTTTCTGGAACTGGAGTGTTTTAGAGATAGGTTACATATGGCAAAAGGGGAGTATTTGTACTATTGAAAGGAGAATTTTACAATATGAATTCAACTCAAGTTGAGTTACCATAATACAACAAGGAAACCGATGAGGAAGGTAAAACTGCACAGCAAAAATTTAAGAAGAAAAATTGGAGAAGATGAAATTAAAAAACGCAGGATAACATGAACATCATCTGTAAATTTACCTTAGTCCTAGCTGAAATTCTATTTAAAAAATAATGGAGTGAATTTTTCGTAAAGACAAAGAAGGGGAAAACACACTAAAGCTACACTATATGTGAAGAATAAACAAATAACGCTGTTTTGATTGAAAATCTTGTTTTAATTAGGATTGTTGAATATTGAAAATGATACAAATTAGTAATTAACATTTACCTTAAGCATGAATAAAAATTATTCAAAAACCTAATAATCAAATCTTCCTTGAGAATTAATGAATATAAGCAAAATAATGTAATAACCAAAGTAGTCAAGACAGAAAGAATTTTAAACAAAAGATCAGACTCCAACATGTTGAGTTGTTGAGTGGGCAATTGCAATGGAAGACAAAAACTAATATCTAACTGGCTTCCCAAGATTGTTGACATTAATTAATTAAATTCAGATTATATCATACAGCCTAGAAAAGTGATCATTAGCTTGATTGGGAATTAATAATTACAACTTAAAGCAAGGAATATTGAATTAATTCCGAGCAGTAACCAGCATTCATTCCCGTCAAGACAAATTCTCCTTAACAAATCCCTCAAAAAAGAAACAAGACACTTCCTCACACAATCGGGGTGGAGACCACAGAATACTAATTCGGTTCAGGGAAGGGAAGAGCCACTGCACTCCAGGAATACCTGCTGCATAACTTCATCAGTCCCAGCTGACTTACTACTTTCCGTCTTCATAAGTGCATTTTCCCCCTCACTCCAAATAATTGCAACATCATCTCTCCTCAGCCTTTCTTCCTCCTCTTCAGAATTCTCTCCCTCATTCAAGAGTTTCTTCATTTAATTTCCAATCTCTTGTTTGCGCCTGACTATAATCCCATTTACTCTTTCTATTGCTGTGTTGTCCTCTCAGGTTGTACAGCTTCTCTTTCTTTCCTTTACTATTTTCCTTTATTCTTTGGGTAAATTCACTTCAACACCTCTCTCACAATATTTTATGTCTAATTTCTTATTTTAGTGTCTCCCAGTTGACTGAGATGAAAATCGACAGCCAGTCATTTGACTGGTAATGGAATCAGTAAAGCAGCGTGGATAGGCTCTTTCAACATCCCTCACATTCTTGGCCTTATTTCATTTTTCTGTTACCTCTTTCACTCTGTCATTCCAGCAGCATATTATTTTATTCATTGCTTTACAGCTTGTTGTTCTTCACTTGGATTCCTGTCAGGTTAGCCTCCAGAAGCTTCACATCTTTTACTCATTCTCCACACCTCAGGCCAGTCTTACATAATCTACTACTGACCTATACC
The DNA here is from genome assembly GCF_040414725.1 of Anabrus simplex. Classification (NCBI taxonomy): domain Eukaryota; kingdom Metazoa; phylum Arthropoda; class Insecta; order Orthoptera; family Tettigoniidae; genus Anabrus; species Anabrus simplex. Next base: position 111,671,609 of record NC_090279.1, on the reverse strand, counting down.
TACCATCCCAGCTCTACCGTGATATTTTATGACTTTCTCTCTTCTGTATCAGCAAATTATCCCTTAATTACAGATCAGGAAGGAGATCTCCTCCTGTGCTCCTTTTCTATATCTGAAAGGCCCCATAATCCCCTACTCCTACCTGGGCTTTTCAGTCAGCTGTTAGTATTGGGTTCTCCTCGTTTATACTGTCCTCTAGTTTCTGGAGAACAGCTAAATCTTCTTCACTACAACCCTGCTGAGAGGTGTAGAGCTGCACACCTGTTAGATATTCTCCTTTAAACACACATTCACTTTAATAATCCTCTCTTTAATGAAAGTAACATCAGAAATGAAGTCATTGTGCTTGTGAAGAACAAAGCCATTTCCATTTCTAGCTTCTGTCTTATTTCCACTCCTGTACGGTTTGAATCCATCATTTAGTTGTTTGGGTTGTACCTTTCCACAGCGACTCATTTCGACCCAAGATGCTTCATCATATCTGTTATTTCATTACATTTTCCAGTCAGTGTTACTATGTTCAAGGTAGCAACTCTGAGGCTGGCATTCTGTTATTTCATCGTCTTCTGTTGTTTCTTCTAATAATGTTAGGATGAGCTTGGGACTCATCAGAGTAGGCATTATTCCGAGAGGTTCTCGAACGTTGGTCTTCTGTAGAGTTTTCTTTTGTTCCAAGGCTCAGTCTTTAGTTGAAAGCAATTTTCAAAGTACTTTTTCAGCTGACATGGTAGGCCTAATACCAGACATGATTTTATTTTGTTTGTTTCTTCCCTTAGCATTTAGCAGTCCCCTGCTACATAAGTATGGCAGGAGGTCATTGATGCACTTACGTGTAATTTCCTACACAAAGGCTTTATCAAAATGATAAGGGGCTCATCCACCTGTGGTTAAGTAACCACCCTTAGGTTGTCAGGTTTGGTGCCAGCCGCCCAACAGTGTACTAATCTTGTTGGTTATTATCCCTACTCTAGTACAGAGTTTATCCCTTCCTTTTCCTCTCCACATTAGCTATATTCTTCTTCTGACTTACACAGTCAGCAACAAATTGCCACATTCATAAAGTTCTAGTGGTCACCCAGTCCAAAGAGTTCCCCACCATAAGAATGGCATGTTGTTTCTCGGGAAATACCCAGCTTTTCTTGGAGGCTGATGTTTCTACGAGTTTGGATGAGCTTGGGACTCATCAGAGTAGGCATTATTTCGAGAGGTTCTCGAACGTTGGTCTTCTGTAGAGTTTTCTTTTGTTCCAAGGCTCAGTCTTTAGTTGAAAGGCATGTAATGAGAGGTTACATCCTTCTTGCATTATCCTTCCTTCAGTAATGTGGATAATATTTTGTGCACCACACACTGTATTTTCTTGTCCATATATAATGGCAGTATTTTAATTGCTTTTCAGTTAACACATTGGAGACACCACTCGTAGAAACTACGGGCGCGCTAATTCATTGCTGCTGACGGAGCTCGGAGAATCTACGGGCATGATTTCACTGTAGCTAAATAATTGTATTTGCCGTCTCAGCAAGCTGTGACTTCAATAAGGTACTGCTGAATGCTTCTATAAGCATAAAATATACTAGTTATGAGCATAAGTCGAGAGCTCTTCTTTCAAGGCATTGATAACACAGCCTCGTTCCTACGTAACCTAAGGCTGCGTCATCGTTGACTCTCAGCTGTGAAATGGGAGGGAAAGTATGTACGGTACATGCGGTCAGGAAGAGTGTGTGTTCAAGAGACAGCCTTGTTTGTGTAATTCTTGTGAATATTTAGCATGTCTAATTCAAGTGTACGAAATTTCGACAACGAATCCATAATGGATGTTCTTATGGAAGACACGATTTCTGAAAATGAGAATGAGGATAACAATTACACACTAACTAAACATGATTCTGGCGCTTCAGGTTAGTAAATGTAGAAAATGAGCTCATTTCAAATTGGTGTGAAGTGTAACGTAGTTTTACATCGCTTCCTTGAAGTGGGTTTTGTAATACTATTTTATACCGCTTTCTAAAAATGTGGGTGTTTCCCATGTACCTGCAGCAACTCGATGCAACCCCGTTGTCAAACAAAGAACAGTGGGAATGCAAATTCCTTGTTGTAAACCAGAATACCGGTGTCAATTGACTAATTAGGTTAGAATCTGTATTAGTGTATTTCAGTAGATGTGCCCACAAAGTCAAATTTCGAAATATTAACCGAACTGGCATCCATAGCTGCGTCAGATTTTTTTCGTTTGTAAAACATATTATTTTTATAAATTTATATTTTAAAATTGCTGCACTATTGTGATAATTAAAACTCATTTTTGTGTAGAAGAAAATGTGATCTTTCTATGCTTTCCAAAAGTTGTTATAATCATGGCTTACCCTAGCATAGAAAAATTTTCACAAACCATTAATAATACCACGATTTTGGGAGGATAGCACATTCAAATATGGCCGTCTCCAATGTGTTAAATTTTTATAGCACAACCCAAGTATTTGCTCTTCCGGATCAGTTTTTGTATAAAAAATTAGAAAATGCCTAGAAAAGAAATTAACAAGAGCTTATGCCTGATGAGAAAATAATTTAATTAAAACAGAATGAGATATTTTGTTCTTGAAATAATATCATCAGATTCTACTAGCAACTTTTAATAACATCATGCATTGATTGGTATTATTAAGAAGTGTAAAACCGTATTTACTGTTCTAACAAAATGTTCTCTCCTTACTGGTTCACCTAGCAGTGTGGTGATGCGCTGTCACTTGCATTTCCCCAGTTGGTTTATTTACTGTAACTTTCCATTACATTAGGTTCCGGTGACATCATCTGCCATCGTGGATTTGTAAATATATTCCATTATTATTACTGTTACAATTAATTTGTCTTGAAATTTTTAGAGATATTTTAAAGGCTCTTTAATGAGTATTACAGAATTCATAAACGTTTTTAATAGGAATTTGAAATGCTGTGCTTTACTGATTTGGTGTGTATTTAATGAAGTTGAGTGAAGAGTGGAGGAACTTTTAGATGTCTGTGATTTTCGAGGTATTCTGGTCTGATTTTTGTGTGACTCCTTTACGTGTAAAGGGTTTTTAATATTTCTGATGTGGAATATTTTATGATCTTTGCTGATGTTCGTGAGGTAGTTGGCATTATCCTGTATGTGTTCACAGAAAGCTGAATGTCTGTTGAGCCTAGTTTGTGTACTTAGTATCTTGTGTGAAAATTATGTTTCGTATGGTTGATATTTGTGGCATATTACTTTGTTTGTGGCATTTGAGTTCATATTGCATTTAATATTATTTTTTTGTAATTTGTTGTTTCTTCTGAATGCTATTTTAAATCCTTGCTTTTTGTATATGTTTTTTGTTTATTTTGTGTGTGTGTTTATTCAGCAATTCAGGTTTGTATAAGTTGTTTCTTTGTTTTCTGTAGCCTGTCTACTGTGTTGATTGGATAGTTGTTGTCTATCGCCAGTCTGCTATGTTGGTTTGATAGTTCTTTTTTATAGCATGTCTACTCTGTTGGTTGGATAGTTGTTATGTATTTCCAGTCTGCAATTTGGTTGGATAGTTTTTCTGTAGCCTGTCTGGTGTGTTTGTTGGATAGTTGTTTTCTATAGCCTGTCTACTGCATTATTAGGATAGGTTTCTTCTGTAGCCTTTCTACGTAGGTTGGATACTTGTTTTCTATAGCCTGTCTACTGCATTATTAGGATAGGTTTCTTCTGTAGCCTTTCTACTGCGTAGGTTGGATACTTGTTTTCTGTAGCCTGTCTGCTAATTGGTTAGATAGTTGTTTCCTATAGCCTGTCTGCTGGTTGGTTAGATAGTTGTTTCCTATAGCCTGTCTGCTGGTTGGTTAGATAGTTGTGTTCTATAGCCTATCTGCTAGTTGGTTGGATAGTTGTTTTCTGTAGTCTGTCTGCTAGTTCATTTGATAGTTGTTTTCTGTAGCCTGCCTACTGTGTAGGTTGGATAGTTGTGTCTTATAGCCTGTCTGCTAGTTGGTTGGATAGTTGTTTCCTATAGCCTGTCTGCTGTGTAGGTTGGATAGTTGTTTTCTGTAGCCTGTCTGCTGTGTTGGTAGGATAGTTGTTTGCTGTAACCTGTCTATTTTATTGGTTGGATAGTTGTTTTCCATAGCCTGTCTACTGTGTAGGTTGAATAGTTGTTTTCTATAGCCTGTCTATTGCATGGGTTGGGTAGTTGTTTTCCATAGCCTGTCTACTGTGTAGGTTGGATAGTTGTTTTCCATAGCCTGTCTATTGTATGGGTTGGGTAGTTGTTTTCCATAGCCTGTCTACTGTGTAGGTTGGATAATTGTTTTCTGTAGCCTGTTTATTGTATTGGTTGGATAGTTGATTGTGATTTATACAGCACCTCCATAATCTTTGTGACTTTGCTTATTTTTACACCTGTTTTCAGAAGCCGTTAGGGACAGTCGAACTATCATTGCCTAAATTGCCTTCTGCTTCCCTTACCTTCCATTACCATGTCTGTTCTTCTCCCAGTTAACCTCTCCTTTTCTGTTTGCCAAAATTATTGCTCCACTCCAGTCGGTTTATAGAGAGTTTCATCCATAGATTGTATACCTAACTTAGGCTTTATCTCTTCATTTATGTGTGCTATTGCAATATTGTTCCTGCCTTTTTTCACACCAATCACTGTTCCTAATTTCATATGTGTCACTGCTAACATGAGTAAGATATTCTAAGTCTACCCAGCTTTCACTCCTGTACATCAATGTTGGTCTGAAAACAGACAAATGCAAAGTCAGTGATAACCATCATCTAGAAGGAGATCGCTTACAGAGATGTGTGTTGGTTCTCGTATCGTGTGGCTCATATCACAGACAAGCCTACATCTCCTCTTTGATATATGGTTCATCCCTCTGTCAAGTTGTAGTCATTTGGAACCCAGCCTATGGATGTTGACACAGCCAGAAATTGCATCTCCAAGTCACTGTCGATTTTTATTGATTAAAGTACCATCTTGAATCAAATTCAGTAATTGACCTAATAATAGTTAATGGAGGGATTTTCCCTGAATTTTATTGAGTTTTGTAATTGATTTGGATGTACAATGTTTTTATGTATACACCTACCGTAATAATGCTGAGATTTCTATTTGCATATATAGGTACATGATTATAGGCCCTAGCATATTAGATACCTTGACATTGTTAATAATCATATTTCTGAATACATTATGATACTTAGGTAGTAAATAACTGCATCTCTGTATGCATTCTTTGTCACAATTGCAACCAGCAAAGGCTGCTGGAAGATTGTAACTTTTGAGTGCAAAATTAGTTACTCTTTACTATGTAATCCCCTTCATGTCAAAGGAACATGTGATTGTTAGAGGAACATTTCTGAAATTTGTGTTGATTCAAAAAGTTCATACTGTGGTCATGTCCTAGTTTGTGAACCATGGACAACGGCTGAATGGCCTGGTAAGTTGTCCTGAGGTTCAGGATACCAGTTGTTAAGGAATGCGAGTGGACATCTCGGTTATATTCTGAGTTCAGGTGGTTAGGACTGTACAATCTACTGGTGGTCACTAACCCATTAGAAGAGAGATCATCACTAGGACTGTGTGTAAGTACGATTAGCACCCTGCTTACAGAAATTTCACCAAGCACATCCAGAATGTTTTAAGCAAGCCACAGACCTATGTGAGTAATAGGACTCCCACTCCCAATTTGAGAGATAAGGGACTCCTTGGAAACAGTATGGCAAACAAAACGGAATTCGAGGGGGAGCTATAAGTATTAACAGGGCTTGTGGAAGAAAGTAGAACTGACTAAATCAGCAAACAGGATGCATATGTATGTGTTAGTAGTTAATGATAATCCGATGAAGGGAGATAAAGGGAAGAGATTTTAGAGTGTACTTGATGGGCGTAAAAGAAGGAAGGGCAGAATGTAGGATAGGTCTGTTTCACAGGAATACTATTGGAGGAATTAGGCGGGGTAATTTGCTCAGTATGTGAGGATCCAGATGAGGATGGAGTCTTGTAAATCAATGAGTGACATCGTATTCAGAGTTGACAGCAAGAAGAGGATAGTGCTGATGGGCAATTAATATGCAAGAGATTTTAATATAAATGAAATATACAAAAGTGCGATAGGTAAATATGTGGAAGATATGGAAGCTAACAGGAATGGGAAGCGTTTGCTGGAATTCTGTGGTAGCACGGGTTTTGCCACTATGAAAACATTCTTCAGGCATAAAACTATTCACCGCTATATATAGGAGGGAGGAGGCACTAGATTCATAATAGACTACATGATAACTACAATAGACTATAGACTACAATAGACTATATCATATCTGTTAGGAATGTGTGAGATTTCCTGGGACTTTTCGACGACACGACCCGCCATCATATCTTCAGTGAAGTATGTATCTGTAGAGAAAACTGAATTTGTTTACAGACGAATAAGGATAGAAAATCTCCAGGACGAGGAAATTAGACAGAAGTACTTGGATATGATTAGTGAAAACTTGCAAACAATGCACAGTAAGCAAGTTCGGGTTATAAAAAGAAAATAGGTGGCATATACGAATGCTGTAGTAGAAACAGCAGGGGAATAATTAGGTATAACTGAGTATAAGGATGAGAAAAAGCAAACATCTTGGTGGAATGCTAATACGAGAGCAGCTTGTTAACTTAAAAAGAAGGCATTTCAGAATTGGCCTCATACAAGCGCTGAAGCAGACATGGCACTGTATGTAAACAAGAGAAAGAGAGCTCTTGAATCTGAGAAGAACTCGTGGGAAGATTTTAGTTATAACATGGGAAAACTAGGTCGCAGAGCAGGGAGAATTTTTGGACAATAACAAATAATCTTAGGAATGGGAAAGGAAATGAATATTTTTTGGGTAAATCAGATGAACTTATAATATATCCTGGGGAATCGCTGAGCAGGTGGAAAGAATATTTTGAAAATCCTCTCAACATAAGAGGAAATCTTCCTGGAGATGTCGTGAGCAACCAAGATGATGAGGAAGAGGACCATGATATTGGTAAAATTACGTTTGAGGAGGTCTAACGGATGGTAAATATACTCTATTGTCCTAAAGCAGCAGGAATAGATGAAATTAGACCTCAAATAGAGAAATATAGTTGGAAGACAGCAATGAAATCGCTTCATAGAATAATATTAGCACAGATTGTTAGTAGGGTACCTTCTGATTGGAAAAAAAGCAATAATTTTACCTATTTTTAACCAAGCGAACGGGAAGGATTCCAGCAAATATCAAGGTATCTCATTCATCAGTATACCAGGCAAAGTGTTCACTGGCATCTGGGAAGGGAAGGTGCAATCAGTGGTTGAGAGTAAGTTAGATGAAAACCGTTGTGGTTTCAGACACAGAGCATCAGTCAGGATCAGATTTTCAGTATACTCCAGGTAACTTATGAATTCTACGAGAAGAATAGATGTTACATTTCACAGATCTAGAGAAGACATGATGGTGTAATGAGGGAAAAGATGTTCATTGTACAGGGGGACTGGGATTAAGGGTTGATTATGAAAATCAATCAATCAATGTTGACAATTGGGCTGCAGTGAGAGTTGATGGTAGTATGAATTCTATATTCAGGTTGTATACAGGGGTTAGACAAGGCTGTAACCTTACGCCTTTGTTGTTCATATTTAGCATGGACCATCTGCTGAAACATATTAAATGGCAGAGAGGGATTAAGTTAGGTGTATGCTGACAATTTTGTCTTAATGGAAGATTGTGCCCAAAAGCCTGCAGGGTAATAACTTGGAACTTGAATGTAGGTTGAATTAGTGTGATATAAAATTGGCCTTTCCAAGACTAAATTGAAGTGAGTAAGTAAACAGTCGAAGGGAATTAAATGTCAGATTGGGTATATAAATCAGTGAATGGGTAGATAATTTCAAGTATTTACAATATGTGTTCTCTCAGAATGGTTGTGTAGTAAGTGAGATTGAATCAAGGTGCAGTAAAGCTAATGCAGTGAGCTTGCAGTTGCGATCAACATTATTCTGTAAGAATGAAGTCAGCTTTCAAACGACACTATTTTTACATCAGTCTATTTCTGAGACCATCATTGCTTTACGGGAGGAGTGAAAACTGGGTGCCCTCAGGATATCATATTCATAGATTAGAAATAACAAACATGAAATTAGTGAGAATGATTGCTGTTACAAACAGGTGGGAACAATTATGTGGGGGCACTCATAATGAGAAGATATAGGCTAAGTTAGGAAAGAACTTGTTAGATGAAGTTGCACACATATCCAGCTTCGGTGATGGGGTGAGGTGAGGCGAATAGAGGAGGGTAGGATAATCAACTTTGTTATGGAAGGTAAAAAAAAGTAAAGGGAGACCGAGGTGATGATGGACAGTCATTTTATAACAAATTAAAATGGCATAGAAGTAAATGATGCCACAGAACTGTTTACTAATAGAGGATTGTGTTGGTGGTTACTAAATTCACAGAGGCTTGCAGACTGAATGCTGATAGACATCACAGTCTTTAATGAAGATGTATGTACTAATTGAAAGCTTTTATTTGGGTCTTAATTGATTTGATATTGTATACAAAATTATGGAATTAGCTCCAAGGTCTGTTACCACACATTTCTGTTAGGGAATACCACACTTACGAATGCTTGGTAATGTACATCATTTAGTACTGGATTTCCCTCCTCTGGGAGTTACCTTGGGTATATCACTGCTCCTTACTTTTAAGCTGTTCTCACGTGGAGATTTCATCCAAAAGTCAGGAGCAAATAAGAATACATGTTTAACTGGATTGAAGAGTTGCATTGAAATGTATGAGACGGAGCTAGGGGTCACGCAGCTCTCCGCTTGCATTCGGGAGGTAGTAGGTTCGAACCCACACAGTCCATAACCCTGAAGATGTTTTCTTTTATCAGACTAGGCAACTTCTCCTTCATTTCTACTCCCTGCCTTCTCCTATCCCATCATCGCCAAAAGATTTGTCTGTTTCGTTGGGATATGTAAAACTAAGATATGAAAAATTTATGGGTACCTATGTCAATCTGTCCTCTATAATTGTGATTGTAGCATGTTCCCCTGAATTTATTAACTTTATTTTCATTTCAGTGTGGGGAATATTGATGTGATGACCGTGCATACTGGAAGGGATACACATGTGTGTACAGTGTGCAGTAGGAGATTTACTAATGAATTTAATCTCAACAGACACAACTTGTTAGCTCACTCCGCTGATGTATCATGTCATTCTGCAGTATGCGATAAAACGTTTACTGACCGAACTAGTTCGCAAGGATTTATGTTTTGTCGCAAAGAAGAGCCGCAAGTTTTTAAGGAATATGGTGGTGCTCTTACTCAGCGAGAACGCATAGTCACTGACAAAGGGGAAGAACAATTCAGTTGTACAGAATGTAATCGTAGTTTTAGCAGAGTACGTAATCTTCAAACACACATGGTAAATCACACAAGGGACAAATCATTCACTTGTACAGTATGTAATCGTAGTTTTAGTCTCCTAGGTAGTCTTAGAAGACATATGGTGGTACATACTGGAGAAAGACCGTATAACTGTAAACAATGTAATCGTAGTTTTAATCTGCTAGGTAGTCTTCGAAACCACATGATAACACACACTGGTGAGAGACCGTATGCCTGTATGGAATGTAATCGTACTTTTAGCAAAGCAGGCAATCTTCGAACACATATGCTTATACACTCTCGCGTAACGCCGTACCGTTGTACCGACTGTATGCGTACTTTTAGTCGGCCGAGGGATTTTGAAAAACACATGCTATCTCATCCCTGAGCAGGTCGTTCCGTTGTGAAGAATGTAATTGTACGTTTGCTGTGGAAAATATTCTCACAAACCACGCGTAAAACACAATTTGGTCAAACGCCTTCATACTTTTACTGGTCCAGCTTATCTCTGAAATAACACAGAGACTCGCTCCGTCGCAGTACTCTTCAAGCCTTCGTATTATTATTCATTGGAACTTTAGAAAAAGGAAATTTTCTCAAGCAATAATACTTAACGAATTTTATGAAGAAAATCAGGGGCAGCCTTCAGAGGAATGTAAAGAACTGATGAAACAAGCTGCATGTAATAGTTGCGGGAAAATTTCCAGCATCGTGTGCATTTAGACCGCAGATTTCATTGGAATGCAAGGGGTGCTTGAAATCTTGTGAAGACCGCTGCTCCCAGTAGTTACATAAACTGAATATAAATATAAGTTTAGTTCATTTTGATAATTATTGAAGCTTTTAGTTTGTATTCATTTACTCTCACAACGTGTTAGAGGGTATATTTGGACAACCCTGCTAATCCTTGAACTGAAATCTTCACTTTGCCTTAACTAAGTTGAACTTGTTTTTTCCATCTGCCTGTTCACAGACTGGTCATTGAGGCGAATGCTCTACCAAATGGTACAGACATTGATTTGTATACCAGTTTATGAGGTTGTGAAAAGTTACATTTTAAAATATTTTCAACAGGCTATTAAAACGTTTGGTAATCAAAGTTCCTAAAAAATTCAACAGTTTTGTAATAATGGCTGCCTTGATCTGCATTTACTTGACATGACCTATCAGTTTAATAATACTATTTCAATTTTTATTAGTGCATAATCTTTGGAAGATCGGGTATGTATGTTCAGTCTTCATCCCTAAGGCTGGTTGGATCCTCAACAGCTCTGCCATCAGCTGTCATAGATGGCGTAGGCACCACTGAAGAGGTGTACTAGTGAAATGAGGAGTGAGGTAGTTTCCCGTCTGCCAAGCCCACTGAAATTCACCAACCGACCCTATGAGCAACGTTTTCACACCATTCATAGCAGGGACTGGCTGCACAAGGAATGGCATTACTAGCATCACTCATACCACAGTCACTTCATATCGTCAAAGCCAAGGATAAGACAGAGACAGATCAATGAAAGTAACAAAATTGCTCTAGCCCAAACCAGAAGACATAGTGCACTGTAAACACTAGGTCCTGCCAGTAAAGGCATGGCAGATCGGGTATGCCATATTAATTTATTTAAATGATTTGATGTATTCTGCTGTACATGTCTTTCTTCTTGTGCGAAGCTGTACTGTTTCCATTTAATAAATAATTCAGGGCAGTCATACCTCTGCTGCCAAAAATCTAAACTTTACCAAATCTTGCTCTCAGTTTTGCCATTGTCGCATAACATTCTAAAATTATAAAGGTATTACTTCCCAGTTTCAAACTGTAACATGCATGAGGTCTTATGTTGATGAACAAAATACATATAACAATCAGCTAAACTTCAGTGTGTATTTGCATCATTCAAACCATATTTCTGCTGATTTTATGTTTTCTTTCATGTATTTTAACTGTAATCTTTGCATTACTCTACAAAGTAGGTCATTATGTCAGGCCATAAGAAATGCTGTTAACAGGGAGATCTCCTTTGTCTTTGGTTATTTATTTCATTCCGCACTTCAAGTTACCATGCAATGGATTTTGGTCGATGAATTGTGGATGCCAACCTCGACTTTCATTTATACATGGTAGTGACGTACTTTGGTGATGATTGTTTATCCATTGTTGTTTTCTCTATGTATTTTGGTTGCTGTGTGATGATGGTGATGTTTACTTGTACAGGTTTGTACTTCTATTGACACTGATTTCAGTACAAAATACCTACTGATGTATATTTATAATTTTGTGGTGTTCTACTGCTTTCCTTAACAATTGCCGATCGTGACTGGACAATGTTCGTTTAATGGATTATGGATTAGGTATTGTTAGAATTGATCATGGGAGCCGTTTCATAAATTTGCTACTTCTTTGAAATCATTTAAGGAGAAGCTGGGTAAGGAAGTGATAGGGACTCCGATACTTCACTGACAGCCCTAAATGCAGATCAGTGGTTGTTGACCCGTGAACCAGCGTTCCTACGACGTTTGCTTACGAGGTCTCTGGCCGACATCAATTAAAATTCATAATCGGACCTTTCTTTTACGGTATTGCAAGGCAAAGCAAAGTGTGTATTCAAGATTGAAGAGAAGACCTTTTGTTTTCAAAGGAAGATTTTGATGAAAATGAATATCCAATAGATTACTACATAACTGAGGTTAAGGGGCAGTTTTTTTATAAACATCATCCATATTCTTATTGAATCTGATAATTCTCTGGTTCTTCATTAAAATTTTCCTTAGATAACAAATCTTTAATTTTATCATCTATATCAGTCTTTTTGTAAACATTATCATCTATAAATATTCAATGTTCATGATTGCATTGTAATCAAAACCAACTTTCTACATTCAACACGTACAAAATATACGTAACACGACCTAGTAGGTTGAAAGTCGGTTTTGATTATCATGAATAGTTTTTATAGAACATCATAACTGTTTGATACTTCAGTAAATTATCTTCAGTAAAAAAGGTTTAATTTTATGATCTACATCCTTCATTTTAAAAACATTAATAAATTTGATATTCCCAAAAAGGCTATTAAATTTAGATGACAGATGTTTAATTTTATTATCTACATTTTCTTTTTATAAAAATTATTAGTACTATTTATCATTATAATATTTTTTGATTATTTATCAAAATTTTTCCTTAAATAACAAAGGCTTAGTTTTGTTATCTATACCTATCTTTTTATAAACATTGTCATTTATATTTTTTACTAAACTTGTTATTTTTGTCAAGTCGAGGTAATTCTTCATTATCATCATCTTTAATTTTATTTCCGAATATATCCATTTATTTCATTTAAAATTTCATTGAAACTTAGGGATGGTGAATTATTGCCTCTTTCTGAAAACAGATTTATAACAAAAATACACAATTGACCACATATACACTCATGAAAATTTTGAATTTTCTGTGTATTATGAAAAAGTTATTTGAACCTAGATATTTAACTAACTGTTAAGGTATATTACCTCTGAATGAAAGAAAAACAATTTTTTCATTATTTATTGTAAAAATAAATCCAATGAGTACCAACATGATCAGAATTGCCTAAATTAACAATTCCTGAATCATTCTTGTGAAGATTTTGAGGTAATTCATCAATCATAAAAAATAACTATTTTATTTTAAATTATTTAACTAATTTTTCTAATTCAAAATTACCCTATGGTTTACTCATACTACTTTTAAGTTTTGAGAATAGCATTTTTAATTTTTTTAAATTGTTTCATAAGTAGTTTTGTCTTCATCAGTATAATCATGTCCGGCTCCATGGCAAAATGTTTAGCGTGCTGGCCTTTGGTCACAGGGGTCCCGGGTTAGATTCCCGGCTGGGTCGGGAATTTTAACACATTGGAGACCGTGTCTTAAGGTGGCATGTGGGCAGGCAGACCGCCATATTTTTAAGGTTTTTAAAAAATTGTAGAAAATAGTAGGTAGGTTGCAATTGTAACGTGCATATATCATGAAAAAATTAAAAGTGTCTATTCTACAGATTAAAAAGTTGCTTTAAGCTCTACTGAGTATTTTTCACATTACACATTTTCCAACGGTATGCCTTTTGCAACAACAACAAAAAGTCTGACAACAAAGTCTTACAAATGATGAGCTTGAGTGCGGAATAGTTTGAAGCATTCAGGGACACAAAGTGCTAAAGAACACATTTGATACCACCATTATGTTTATTTCCTCGTTACTTTCCAATTTTCCGCTTTTCCTTTATCTGCATGGGCGTTGCAAGTGCATCCAAATCTCCAAAAGTACCCGGCGAATGTGAATCACTCCCTGCCTTTGAATTATCATCGCTCGCGTCACTTCGTTCTAAATGAAAATCCAGTCGTATGAAGATCGTGAAACATTAGCTAAATAAACTACAAGTGCAAAATCACACCTGGGTAGAATATGATAGAATAGGTTATAAATACCTTCATCACTAACATGAAGTTTGATAACAGGGTCTATATCTGAATCATCTACCTCTTCTTCTGAACCACTGTCATCAAAAATCTCTTCTAAAATCTCTACAATTCCACCTTCATTCAATGATCCAATAATTATAGCAGAAACAAAACACAGTCTAAACACTTCGCGCGATGTAAACAAAACTCTGAAAGCGCGCGCCTTGAGCAGCTGGAAGCATGAAGTGTAGAAGCGAACTCGAGCAAAAATAAGCTGCTATAAGTTCGAGAAAACAACGACAGGGACACGAACGCACGGTATAGCTGTTATAAAAGTACTTTAAAGTGGTATGTATACTTTCCGAGCGAATCTCGTCCTGGCTGTGTTGAGAATACATAAAATACGCAGGCGCGAGTTAGCCTCGGGCGCGGTCAGTCTGAGCTGTAACCCGACCTCGATACACACTCGGGCTCGGTCTCCAATGTGTTAACCATCATTGATTAATTTCCCTGGCATGGGCCCTGGGTGTATGTGTTGTCTTCATCATAATTCCATCCTCATCACGACGTGCAAGTCGCCTACGGGAGTCAAATCAAAAGACGTGCACCTGGCGAGCCGAACCCATCCTGGTATCTCCCGGCACTAAAAGCCATACGTCATTTCATTTCATTACCGTTTAGTAAACACTTGATGCGAACAATAACATTAAGCCTTCTGTAGCTCTAAAATTAATGCCTTTTATTATAATATCATCATTATGAAATTCAAGTTTTGAATCACCTATAAAATCATTATGGAAATTCTCATCATATCTTAATTCAAATTTAGGATCTTTCATTCTAGGTAACTATTTTGAAATTATTGGTCCTAAGTATGTAGTAGAATAATTAGTTATTTCTTTTTCAAATTCTGATTATAAATTTTTTTTTGCTGATTTTAAAGCTTCTTTTTTCCTCACTACTAACATCAAATTCATTTATAAGAACGGAATCTTCAGAATTAGAAAAAGACGTCTTTATACTCATTTTTATGAGGAATTAATTGATTTTCAACCTCTCGATTTCCTTCCATAGCTTTAATAACATTTTCACAAATATTATCCAACTTATGTCGTAAAACACTAATAGCATCTGTAACAGGCTGATCTTTTTTATATTTCTCATATTCCCTTGTAGGCTGCTTCTTCCATTCTTAAATTCTTCTTTCATTTCTACAAATTTCTTCCCATATTGTTTCGCTTTCTTAACAGGCTCGGCGTCTTAATGAGCAAATACTCGTATTGTTCTTTAACAAGGATTATGTTAAAGTTTATGTTTGTGTTGACGTTTTTATATATGTAGAAATGTTTTATCTTTTTCTCCAGCGACCATAATTAGTTTTGCGATTCATATCAATCGTAATTGAAACTAAATTCTTCATTCCAACATTTGCTACAGGTAGCCTTAAAATCCTCAAATTTCACATCTCCACCCACAAATTCTTTATAAATATGATTTAAATTGGTATGAAATTGTCTGAATATGTTTAAAGAGTTCAAGTTATTTCTAGCCAACTATTTTGGTATTGTTGAATATGTTTGAGCTAAATAAAAACAATCAGTACTTCATATTTACCTCGAGTAAAATATTCACGAACCGTATATTGGTTTTCTCTTATAAAATCATCGAAAATTATAACTGAATTTTCTTCACATTCATTTAAAGGAACTATATTTTCTCCATCAATAATAAAATGAAAAATTTACTTTTCTAATTGTCCTCAAATGTTTTACATTCTTTGATAAACCGTTGATAACTTGGTCAACCTAAACTTTTGGAATAAATATGAAAGTTTGTTTAATTTACTTTACTCCGGTTTTACCATGTTTTCCGTGGTTTCCCATTTTCACACCAGGCAAATGCTGGGGCTTTACCTTAATTAAGGCCACGGCCGCTTCCTTCCCACTCCTAGCCCTTCCTTGTCCCATCGTCGCCATAAGACCTATCTGTGTCGGTGCGACGTAAAGCAACTAGCAAGAAAAAAGTTTTACCATTCAGGTTTTGAAATATAATTATCAAGCAATAAAATTGCTTCTCCGCAGCCACTGTGTTCAATGATTCCGCAACAAATAGAATTCTGTAAATGTTCTCCACATCTGTGTTTATTTCTTTCTCAGGAAGTATTACTGTTGGATCCCAATCTACTTTTTTTTTTTATTATATAATAAATGAATAGATTTTTTTATTAAGTGGCACATCATCTGTTTTGTGATAAAAGTAGGATTAATAGGATTTTATTCAACTTTTTAACTCCAAATATTACAACAAAAATAATAAGCTGCACTATGAAAAAAGTGTCAGGTACGATAACTGAAATGCCCATTCCGCCAGGACAGTATAATGTAGAAAATTTACAAAAAGCTATTTAAAGTGAAGAACCTGATATAATTACTGAACAAAATAAAATTCTAAACAGATTGGAAATAATTAGTGGTTGTGAAATATATTTCGATAAAAAAAGGATGGGTTAAATTTTGGGATTTAATAACCAAATTGTAGAACCAAAAACTAAAACAATTCCTCTCAACTTACCAGATATAATTCCTTTCGAGGTAATTAAAATCCATTTTAACTATGCTGACGGTGCGTTTATTGATTTGATTTGATTTGTTTATTTATCACCAACAGAGTTATTGATTCTCCAATTACAGATGATATAATACATTCAAATAATAACAATATTAACAGAACTTACTACTACCACTAATTATAAATAAGCAATATATAATATATACATATTTACAAAACACATTAGGAAGGAAAAAAGACATGTTTTGAAATGACCGAAGGAAGGAAGTATAACTTTCAGTTACTAAATGGGCAGAACAAGATACAAGGAACACTCTGTCTATGAAGCGTCCATAGGATGTCTGCGAATTTCACTAGCTGACGAGTGAAATATATCCACTATCCCGCTAATTTCGTTCAGGGATCTTAGGGCCTGCATTAACCAAGAGTTCCTGTGTGATTCCGTTCTGCACCTGGGTAAGTGAAAGGCGACAGCCTGTCGGGTATTGCGTGAAGGAACATGAATTGGTAGCAACTGGAGTAAACTGGGACAGTCAAGGAAATTACCGATACATTTGTGTATGAGACGTGCGTTGACATACCTGCGCCTAGTCCTAAGCGACTCAATACACATATTCGTACAAAACAAATCATAATCTGTCGATGACAGCTTGATACCCAAACACTTTTTACTAATCCATTTTGAGAATCTGATCTGTACTCGCTCTAAGGCATTAACTAAGTATTGCTGTGAGGGGATCCACACTTCAGAGCAGTACTCTAGACTAGATCGTATAAGCGAAAAATACAGGGTTTTCAATGGGACAACAGATTTAAAACTCTTGCAATTTCTTTTGAGGAAGCCTAGCGTTTTAAATGCCTTGTTAACGATATTTAACACATGCTCATTGAAAGATAGACCATTTTGATTACTAAAAATAATACCAAGATCGTTAATTTTATTAACACGCTTCACTTCTTGATTCCCTACATTATAATTGAATACATTAACTTGCGTTTTTCTCGCGAAGGATATCGCACTGCACTTTGAAATATTTAGGGTTAAATGCCACTTTTTGCACCAATCACTAATATTATTTATATCAGACTGTAACAATTCGCAATCATTCATCTTTTCAATTACCCTGTAGATTTTAAGGTCATCAGCATAGAGCAGGTAGTTGCTCGAATGGATTTGTGATGGCAGATCATTAATAAATAGAAGGAAACATAAAGGTCCCAGTAGTGAACCTTGTGGGACGCCAGACATAGGCTGATAAGGGCGAGAAATGATACCCTCGTATTTTACTGAATACCTTCTTTCGTTAAGATAACATTTAAACCATTCAAGCAAGCTTCCATGAATGCCATATGCTGACAACTTAGTCAGAAGAGCATTATGCTGCACTGAGTCGAAAGCCTTAGAAAAGTCCGTGTACACGGCATCAACCTGCTTGCAATTGTCCAGAGCGTTAGATATGAAGTGGGAGTACACAGCAAGATTGGTGGTAGTTGAGCGTTTCTGTACAAACCCATGCTGGTTAATATTAATTAAACCACTGACTGCACTATACACGGCTTTGTATACGACTCTTTCCGCTACTTTGGATATGAGTGAAAGAAGAACTACTGGTCTGTAATTGACAAATAAAGATCTGTCACCTTTCTTAAACACTGGAATAACATAGCCTTTCTTCCATACCGATGGGAAATTGCCTGTACGAAGAGACCAGTTGATTATCATAGCTAGTGGGGTTGCCAGCTCCTCAGCACACTCACGTAATACAATTCCTGGAATTTGATCTGGACCACAAGACTTCTTCGTATCCATCGACTTCAAGATGTTGCAGACTTCCGATGCCGAAGTTACTACTGATGATAAATTAATTTCGCCTAATTGTTCGGTGTGAGAATTACAAGGAACACTGGGTGGATGGAATGTTTTGAAAGTGTCAGCAAAATTATCCAGAACTTCTTTCAATGAGCTAATTTCCGTGTCTTCATTAATCATCATAGATGGTAGCCGCCTAGATTTTGTTTTGCAATTAATAAATTTCCAAAATCTTTGTGGGTGTCTGATAAAATCTTCCTCAACAGACCCGACATAATCCCTGTACTTTCTCCGCTGCATTTGTTTGTATTCCTTTCTTAGCACCGCGAATTCGATGTAATCTGAAGGAAGTGAAGACTTTGCAGCTCGTTTTCTTGCTCTTTCCTTTGCCCGCATTTTGTCTGTAAGTTCGGAATCATACCAAGAGGGAAGACGCCTGGTCTTCATGATGCGGGAAGGTACGGCGTCCTGAAGAGCGCTGTGCAGTAAGTCATAAAACAAGTCAACTGCGGCATCAAGAGATGGGCAGGATTCGAGCAATTTCCACGAACAACGGGATAAGATATTTCGTAGATGGGGAAAGTCTGCTTTTGTCCAAACGAATAATGATTTTGTAGTCTGTGGTAAACGAGGAACACGGGAAATATGAAGTCTGAGCTCAAGCACAGAATGATCTGATTGTACTAACTGTTCTGTTGCTTCACACAGGGTATTATTAGTGACTTTTTCAGACACGAAAGCAAGGTCCAGGAAGTTATTTCCTCGTGTTGGAAAACCGCAAACTTGGCGAAGGTTAAATTCGTTAGTGATCTCTAAAAGAAAGCAGGCTTCCTCGTTGACATGGGCGAGAATAGGATTAATAGATCCCGAATCGTCTGACGCCCAGGCTAATTGGCTTATATTGAAATCTCCGCACACAATAATAGTGTCATTTTGTTTTGCTACGCGATTGATTCGAGCCAGGGTTTCTCGGAAGTCTGCGAGCCGTACTTTCACCTCGTCCGGGGGCAGGTAACAGCAGACTATGTATGGCGCTCGGCCAGGGGATGGGGTGGCTTTCACAACAACACATTCCCAGCTTCCCGTTAAGTCAGGTCGTTGCACTGGACCGTACGCAGAGTTCACTGCTATTAAAACCCCACCTCCCTTGTTCTTACTAGTAATGATATTTTGCCTATCTTGGCGGAAAATAACATAATTGTCATTCAGTATTTCACTATTGTCGATTGAAGAGCCGAGCCAGGACTCCGCTAAACACACGCAGTCGTAATGCATGTCACTCAGAGCGACGTTAAAGTCCACGAGTGATTTCTTAAGACTACAGACATTCTGGTAGTAGATGCTAAGGCTGGTATTTACCTCCGGTCCTGGGTTCAGCTGGACATCGCCGGCAACTGCTAGTAGTAGAACACTCAGCGTCAGGATGGATGTGTCACTGACACGCTGACTGGACGCCATTCTCTGCTGCTTGCCGTTAATACAGAACACGTGGGCACTTATTTGCAGCTTATTATTGGAGAGTATATCTTCCCAACAAGTTACACCGCACTTAACATCAAAGTATACGCTAGTCGGTTCAATTTCATTCACACGTAACCGCGATAAAAGCACTTGGACCACAAGAAACACGCTTATTATCAGGAACACACTTACAACACGCCTGCAACCGTCCGCCATCTTAAATCATAAAAGATTCTGAGCATTTACACCGTGAAACCAATATTATTGCTTCTTTTAAATCTGACTTAATATTTGGTACAAAAATAATTTTTGAACCAAAATACCCAATATTTTGTTCGGTTTTCAATATAATTCAAAACTTAAAAAAAACTATAACCAGTGAACATGATGAAGTAATAGATTTTAATGGCGCAAATGTAACCGTAATTTTAGAGATGAAACTCGCTTTCGCTCGTTGGGGGCTCCGCCCTCAAACCGTCGGGTACTCTACATTACAAATGCACATTTCGTAATAGAGTGTGGCGAAACGGTATGTCGCATCGACGAAAGGACTGTGGCAACGGACGGACCTTTTACTGATTGCGTGTTTGGTGCTAATATATTTTCTCGTATATTGGCGATTTGTTGTATAGATAAGAGTATACTCTTCGATCTGAGGGCAAAATACAAGTTAATAAAGTATTTTATTTACTTAATAGTTAGCTACAGTCTTGAAACTTTCAAAGGAGTAAATTTACAGATCTCTTCATTCCGGGGAGAGAACGTGCTATCCACTTTGGATTTGAATTACTGTTTAGTCAGAAAGTGCCTAGAAACGAATGTCTGCAACGGCATGAAATTTGCCTGAATATTTGGATGCTTTCCAGAGGTAAAAAGTTAAAGTTATAGGGTAAAAACAATAATTTCGGCAGATTTCAATATTCTCGTACACCGGAAAATTGCGTAGGCCATTTTGTTTGGCAGGCTAGGGTAAAAATAACAAATTGAAACTGTTTGGAATTTTTCACTGGGCTACAGCCTAATAGTTACCATATTACCGATAGGGCCAGGGAATATGCACGCTAAGTAATGCAGACTTTCATTTGGAAGTTTATTGCTGCCAAACGGTATGTCGTATCGAGAAATGGATTTCGGAAACAGACGACACCTTTAGACGCCTACATTATTGTCTTATACATGTTGTTGTACCTGCACTATTTATACCATAGAAAGAAGTGAACGTTTCGATCCATGCCAAAATTCGTCCGCTTTCCACAAGTTGAATTTTTTTTGCCAACTTAGCAGACAGCTACAGTCTTGAAACTTGGCAGACAGGTCGACGATGAAACGACCTACAGTTTTAGTTATTTGAGGTTTTGGCGTATCTCCATGGGCTTCACCGTAAATTGCTTAAGAAGCATACATTATGCTGAAATTAGATTGTCGTTTCCACATATTCCTTCGGTTTTCCCATACATTCAAGGCAGCTAGAGTAGTGAAGGTCGGTCTACATATTTCCAGTGATCGTGCCAAGGAGCGTGCTGAATTTCATACATCTATCTCTTTTATGAGTGTGTGAATCAGAAAAATAATTTATGAAAATTTAACAAAATTGATCAAAACCGGGGAAATGGAGCTCAATCTAAGGTAGAAGGTGTCGAGGTACGACAAAAAGTCATAGGACCAAAGTTGTAGATCTCTTCATTTTAGAACTGATAGCGATTACCATTCAGCCACAAGATAGCGCGAAACGAAAGCCTGCACCGCCATTGCATTTGGCTTAATATTTCGAATTTTTTAGTGGGTGAAATGTTAAATATTTGAATTTCTAGAAATGTCTACGTCGGTTACAGGCTAGTAGCTAGAGCTTTACCAAATTTTAATTTTGTACGACACTGCATCATGGCGTGTGCCATTTTGTTTGCGGGGAGGGGGCAATAATTAATAATTTGAATTTTTTCGAATTTTTCCATAGGTTGAAGGCTTATAGCAATCACATTGCCAAATTTCAAGTTTCTAGCTCATGCCAAAGGGGGTAAACATTTATGTTAGTCAGTTAGCCTTCTGGCTTTATATATACAACTCGCTTTCGCTCGTTGGGGGCTGCGCCCCCAAACCCCCCATTCCTCTACATTACAAGTGGTCGCATGGAAAATTACTGTGACGAACCAGTACTTCGTTACAAAAAACGGATTGCGCCACCAGACGGCCCATATATTCGCGTACATGTTTGGTCCTCTAATATTTTCTCGTACAGTACATTCACGACTTGTAGAAAAGATAACGTTAAGCGTTTCGACGTGGTGAAACTTACGTAGGATTCTCACAAGATAAGAAATTATTTTCCTAATGTAACGGGGAGCTATAGTCTTGAAACTTGGTAGGTTTATCGTGGTTGAAACGTTCTATATTTCCGTTGTTTGACGCTTTGTCGTATCTGCATCGTTTACACCGTAGATTGGTTTAGAACCTTGGATTAGCAGTACAGTGTTTCCGTTTTACTTTCGTTTTTCCATTTTTTTCAGGGTGCTAGAATCATGCATTTTGCTCACGTGTGACCCTCGAACGTTCCAGTGAGCCTGCTAAATTTCATGAACCTATCGGTCTTATAAGTGTGTAACAAAGTAAAATAAATTACGGAAAATGTAAAAATTGACGTTAAATCTGAAAAATGCAGCTCTATCTAAGGCATAACGGATCAAGATACGACTAAAATGCCCGGGTCAGAAGTTGTAGATCTCTTCATGATCGGATCCGAACGTCTTGTCCGTTTGGTGGTAGGACTTACGGTTCAGCCACCGAAATCCTCGAAACGTTACTTAGCACCATAATGAAAATTACTTCCAGATTTCGATATTTTCTGGAGATAAAAACGTTAAACAATGCAGCTCTTTCGAGTTTCTCCGTTGGTTGCAGGCCGAAGTTGTAACTGCGACAAACTGTAATTTTCTGGCGCACTGCAACATATCGTCTACAATTTATTTTATGGGAAGAGAAGTAAAAATAACAAAAAATCAGTATTTGGAACTTTTCCACAATAAATAGCTATCATATTGCCAAAGTTTCAAGTTTCTAGCTCATGCCGAAGTGGGTAAACATTTATGTCAGCCAGTGACCCAAACGGTTTTATATTTATAATATAGAGCCAGGCAATGTGCACGCTAAATAGTGCAGACTTTGATTTGGAAATTTATTGCGGCAAAACGGTACGTCCTATCAAAGTACGGATTGCGCCATCAGACGACCCCTTTAACCGTCTACATTGCTGTCTTAGGCATTTTCTGGTATCTTGCCTACTTATACCAAAGAAAGAGGTAAACTTTTCGATTCATGTCAAATTTCGTCCGCTTTGAACAAGTTGAGAAAAGATTTTGCCAACTTAGCAGACAGCTACAGTCTTGAAACTTGGCACGCTGGACGACAATGCAACGACCTACAATTTTTCTTATTTGAGGTTTTGTCGTATCTCCACCGTCTTCACCGTAAATTGATTAAGTAACATACATTATGCTGAAATTAGGTTAGTGTTTCTACATATCCCTTCAGTTTCCCATGCATTCAAGGCAGTAGAATAATGAAAGTCGGTCTACATATGGCCAATGGTCGTGCCAGGGAGCGTGCTGAACTTAGTGCATCTATCTGTCTTATGAGTGTGTTAATTAGTAAAACAAATATGCAAATTTAACAAAATTGACCAAAACCGGGAAAATGAAGCTCAATCAAAGGTAGAAGGGATCGAGACACGATAAAACGTCATAGGACCAAAGTTGAAGAACTCATCATTTTAAGCAAGAAAGTTCAATCCCTTTATTGATAGCAATTGCCCTTCACACACAAGATTGCTCGAAACGAAAGTCTGCAACGTCATTAAATTTGGCTTCATATTTCGATTTTTCTGTGGGTTAAATATTCAAAATTTGAACTTGTTGAAATTTCTTCGTCGGTTACAGGCTTGGATCTAGAGCATTGCCAAATATTAATTTTGTAGGGCACTGCATCATGGCGTCCGCCATTTTGTTTGGGAAGGAGGGGGCAAAAATTAAAATTTGAATTTTTTGGAATTCCTCCGTAGGTTGCAGGCTAATAGCCATAATATTGCCAAATTTCAAGTTCCTAGCACATCTGGAATGGTCTAACAAGAAATTTGAGTCCGATACTTTGATTGGGTAGGGGGCGGAGTAAATGAGAAAATTGGAGCGTGTTGGAATTTTTCCTTCGCTTACAGCCCAATTTCATTCTTCAAATACATGTGGAAGGGTTTAACACGAAATTTGAGTCCGATATTTAGATGGGGGGAGATCTATGCAAAATTTGAACGTTTTGGAAAATTTCCGTGAGTTCCAGCCTAATAGCTATCAGACTGCCGAATTTCGTGTATCTATCTGTCCTATGAGTGAGTGAATCAAAAAAATAATGGAGGTTGAACGAAATTGACCAAAACCGTCAAAATGAAGCTCAGTCTATGGTAGAAAGGGTCGAGATACGACAAGAAGTCTTAGGACCAAAGTTATAGATCACTTCATTTTAACATCCGAACGTGCGATTCATTTATGATAGCAATTACCGTTCAGCCACAAGATAGCTCGAAACGAAAGTCTGCACAGTAATAAAATTTGGCTTCATAATTCGATTTTTTTAGTGGGTAAGATTTTAAAAACTTGATCTTGTTGCAATTTCTACGGCGGTTACAGGCTTGGAGCTAGAGCATTGCCCAATTTTAATTTTGTAGGGCACTGCATTATGGCGTCCGCCATATTGGTTGGGGGGAGGGGGCAGAAGAATTTGATTTGGCGGGTTGGGGGCTAAATATGAAAAATTTGAACTGTTGGGAATTTTTCGTTGTGTTGCAGCCTAACAGTTATCAGATTGCCGAATCTCAAGTTCCTAGATCATCTGAAAGGGCCTAACACGAAATGTGAGTCCGATATATTTGATTCGGGCTGGGGCTATATGAAAAATTTGACCTTCTTGGAATTATTCCTTGGATTACAGCTTCATAGGTATCAGATTGCCGGCTGGAAGGGTCTAGCACGAAATTTGAGTCCGATAATTTGATTGAGCGGGGGGGGGGCTAAATATTAAAAATTTGAACTTTTCGGATTTTTTCCATGGGTAACAGGCTAACAGGTATCAGATTGCCGGCTGGAAGGGTCTAACACGAAATTTGAGTCCGATAATTTGATTTGGCGGAAGGGTGTAACACGAAATTTGAGTCCAATATTCTGATTGCCGGGCTGAGTGGCTCAGACGGTTAAGCCGCTGGCCTTCTGGCCTCATCTTGGCAGGTTCGAACTTGGCTCAGTCTGGTGGTATTTGAAGGTGCTCAAATACATCAGCCTCGTGTCGGTAGAGTTACTGGCACGTAAAAGAACTTCTGCGGGACTAAATTCCGGCCCGAAAACCGTGAAAGAGTAATTAGTGGGTCGTAAAGCAAATAACATTATTATTATATGATATTTTGATTCGGTGGGGCCTAAATTGGAAACATTTTAACTTTTTGGAATTTTTCCTTGGGATATAGAATAATAGCTATCACATTGCTGAATTTCAAGTTCCTAGCTCATCTTGAAGGGTCTAACAAGAAATTTCAGTCCGATTTTTGATGGGTCGGAAGGGGGCTAAATATGAAAGTTTTCAACTTTTTGGAAATTTTCCTTGGGTTGCAGCCTAATAGCTATCAGATTTCCGAGTTTCAAGTTCCTAGCTCATCTGGAAGGGTCTAAACGGAAATTTGAGTCCGATATTTTGATTCGGTGGGGGGCTAAATATGAATAATTTCATCTTTAAATAATTTTCCCTTGGGTTACAGCCTAATAGCTATCAGATTGCCGAATTTCAAGTTTCTACCTCATCTGGAAGGGTCTAACACGATATTTCAGTCCTATATTTGATGGGTTGGAGGGGGGATTAATATGAAAAATTTTACTTTTTGAAAATTTCCCTTGGGTTGCAGCCTAATAGCTATCCGATTTCCGAATTTCAAGTTCCTACCTCGTCTGGAAGGGTCTAACCCGAAATTTGAGTCCGATATTTTGATTCGGTGGGGGGCTCAAAATGAATAATTTTAACTTTAAGGAATTTTCCCTTGGGTTACAGCCTAATAGCTATCAGGTTTCCGAGTTTCAAGTTCCTAGCTCATCTGGAAGGATCTACCCCGAAATTTTAGTCCGATATTTTTATTGGGTGGAGGGGGCTAAGTAGGAAAAGTTTCAGCTTTTCCATGTTTTCCTGGGGTTACAGCCGAATAGCTATCAGATTACCGAATTTCCAGTTCCTAGCCCATCTGGAAGGGTGTAACCCGAAATTTGAGTCCTATATATTGATTCGGTGGGAGGGGATTAATAATGAAGAATTTGAGCTTTTTGGATTTTTTCCTGGGGTTACAGCCTAATAGCTATCAGACTGCCGAATTTCAAGTTCCTAGCTCATCTGGAAGAATCTACCCCGAAATTTTAGTCGGATACCTTGATTGGGTGGAGGGGGGGCTAAATAGGAAAAGTTTCAGATTTTTGCATCTTTTTCTGGAGTTACAGTCGAATAGCTATCAGATTTCCGAATTTCAAGTTCCTAGCTCATCTGGAAGGATCTACCCCGAAATTTTAGTCCGATATTTTGATTGATAGGAAAAGTTTCAGCTTTTTCCATTTTTTCCTGGGGTTACAGCCTAATAGGTATCAGATTGCCGAATTTCAAGTTCCTAGCTCATCTGGAAGGATCTACCCCGAAATTTTAGTCCGATAATTTGATTGGGTGGAGGGGGGCTAAATAGGAAAAGTTTCAGCTTTTTCCATTTTTTTCTGGGGTTACAGCCGAATGGCAATCAGATTACCGAATTTCAAGTTCCTATCCCATCTGGAAGGGTGTAACCCGAAATTTGAGTCCTATATATTGATTCGGTGGGAGGGGGTTAATTATGAAAAATTCGAGCTTTTAGGATTTTTTCCTGGGGTTACAGCCTAATAACTATCAGATTGCCGAATTTCAAGTTCCTAGCTCATCTGGAAGAATCTACCCCGAAATTTTAGTCCGATACATTGATTGGGTGGAGGGGGGGCTAAATAGGAAAAGTTTCATATTTTTGCATTTTTCCTGGGGTTACAGCCGAATAGCTATCAGATTTTCGAATTTCAAGTTCCTAGCCCATCTGGAAGCTTCTAACCCGAAATTTCTTTGATTGGGCGGAAGGGGGGCTAAATATGAAAAATTTGAACTTTTTGCAATTTTTCCTTGGGTTGCAGCCTAAAAGCTATCAGACTGCCGAATTTCAAGCTCCTAGCTCACCTGGAAGTGGGCAAACATTAATGTTAGTGAGTCAGTGAGTGAGTCAGTTAGCCTTGTGGCTTTATATATATAAGACTCGCTTTCGCTCGTTGGGGGCTCCGCCCACATTTCAAGTGGTCACATGGAAAATTACTGTGACGAACCGGTACTTCATTACGAAGAACAGATTCGCCACCGGACGGCGCATATATTCGCGTACATATTTGGCCCTCTAATATTTTTTCGTACCGTACATTCACGATTTATAGAAAAGATAGCGTTAAATGTTTCGACGTGCTGGAAATTACGTACGATTCGCACAAGATAAGAAATTATTTTCCTAACGTAACGGGGAGCTATAATCTTGAAACTTGGCAGGTTTATCGTGGTTGAAACGCTCTATATTTTCGTTATTTGATGTTTTGTCGTATCTGCATCGAGTTCGTCCACTTTTCACAGGAAATTTTAGTCCGACATTTTGATTGGACGGAAGGGGGTTTAGATTTGGATTAGGAGTACAGGGTTTACGTATTACTTTCGTTTTTCCATGTTTCCAGGGTGCTGGAATCATGCATTTTCTCACTTGTGGCCCAGGAACATTCCAATGAGCCTGCCAAATTTCATGATTCTATCGGTCTTATAAGTGTGTAAAACAGTAACTTAATTATGGAAAATGTAAAAAATTGACGGTAAATCTGAAAAATGCAGCTCTATCCAAGGCATAAGGGATCGTGATACGACTAAAATTCCCGGGACCGAAGTTGTTGAACCCTTCATGATGGGATCCAAACGTCTTGTCCATTTGGCGGTACGACTTACAGTTTAGCCACCAAAATTCTCGAAACGTTACTTAGCACCATAATGAAAGTTGCTTCCAGACTTTGATAATTTCTGGTGATGAAAACGTTAAACAATTCAACTCCTTCGAATTTCTCCGTCGGTTGCAGGCCAAAGATGTAACTGCGGCAAATTTTAATTTTTTGGCGCACTGCAACATATCGTCCAAAATTTAGTTTAAGGCAAGGGAAGTAAAAATAACAAAAAATCAACATTTGGAACTTTTCCACAATACAGCCTATTTGCTATGATATTGCCAAATTTTAAGTTTCTAGCTCCTGCCGAAGCGGGTTAAACATTTATGCCAGCCAGTGAGCCAAACACTTTTATATATATAATATAGAGCCAGGCAATGTGCACGCTAAATAGTACAGACTTTAATTAGAAAATTTCTTGCGGAAAAACGGTACGTCGCATGAACGTACGGATTGCGCCATCAGACGACCCCTTTGGCCTTCTATATTACTGTCTTAGGCATTTTCTAGTATCTTGCGTATTTATACCAAAGAAAGTGGTGAACATTTCGATCCATGTGAAATTACGACCTCTTTAAACAGGTTGAAAAAAGATTTTGCCAACTTAGCAGACAGCTACAGTCTTGAAACTTGGCACGCTGGACAACAATGCAACCACCTACAATTTTGGTTGTTTGAGGTTTTGCCGTATCTCCATGGTCTTCACCATAAATTGATTAAGGTACATAGATTATGCTGAAATTAAGGTAGTTTCTAGGTATTCCTTCAGTTTCCCATACATTCATAGCAGTAGAATAACGAAAGTCGGTCTACATATGGCCAACGGTCGTGCCAGGGAGCGTGCTGAATTTAGTGTCTATCTGTCTTATGAGTGTGTTAATCAGTAAAAAAAATGTATGGAAATTTAAAAAAATTGACAAAAACCGAGAAATGAAGATCAATCTAAGGTAGAAGGGGTCGAGATACGACAAAAAGTCATACGACCAAAATTGTAGACATTTTAATTTTAGGACGCGAATGTGCAGTCAGTTCATTGATAGCAATTACCGTTCAGTCACAAAATAGCTCTAAACGAAAGTCTGCATCGTCATTAAATTTGGCTTCATATTTCGTTTTTTCAGTGGGTTAATAATTCAAAATTTGAACTTGTTGCAATTTCTTCGTCGGTTACAGGCTTTGATCTAGAGCATTGCCAAATATTAATTTTGTAGGGCACTGCATCATGGCGTCCGCCATTTTGTTTGGGGGAGTGGTGCAGAGGACGTTGATTGTATGGTGGAGGGGTAAATATGAGAAAATGGAATGTATAGGAATTTTTCCTTGGCTTACAGCCCAATTTCTATCATATTGATTAATTTCAACTTCCTAGCTCATTTGGAAAGGTCTAACACGAAATTTTAGTCCGATATTTTGATTGGACGGAAGGGGGCCAAATATGAAATATTTCAACTTTTTTGGAATTTTTCCTGGGGTTGCAGCCTGATAGCTATCAGATTGCCGAATTCCAACTTTCTAGCTCATCTGGAACGGAAGGGTCTAACCCGAAATTTAAGTCGGATATTTTGATTCGGTGGGGGCTAAATATGAAAAATTTGAACTTTTGGGAATTTTTCCTTGGGTTGCAGCCTAATAGCTATCAGATTGGCGAATATCAAGTTCCTAGCTCATATGGAAGGGTCTAACACGAAATTTCATTCCGAAATTTTGATTGGGCGGAAGGGGGGCTAAATATGGAAAATTTCAACTTTTTGGAATTGTTCCTTGAGTTGCAACATATTAGTTATAGGATTGCCGAATTTCAAGTTCCTAGCTCACCTCGAAGTGGGCAAACATTGTCAGTCAGTGAGTGAGTCAGTTAGCCTTGTGGCTTTATATATATAAGATATAAGGTAAAAATACTGTAAAATATTTGAAAATCCTCTTAATTATTTTTTGTAATATATGGATAAAGTAGAAAGTTGTCAGTGGCAGTCATTTCCTATCAATGAAAAACAAGGAATAATATAAATTTACCTGACAAGTATGTAGAAATGGATATGGATATGCTGATGGAATTGATTATTCCTTATAGGAAGGAAGATCAAATGTGAAACTAATTGATAATTTCATCCTCAAGTATGGCAAAAAGTAAATATCAGAAAGCGAGGATATACTCTCGAATTGATCATCCAAATATTAACTCAACAGTTCTTTATCGCCTAACTTCCACTCAAAACGATAATATCATGTATGAAGGCAATTTTATTAATGACAGTAAACTTCAGAAAAATGAAATGAGGTCTTATATCCCTTAAAACTCTTAGCTGCATTTTAACGCGTATAAAGTGTAATGTTGGAAGGCAGTTTAAATGTTACTTTTACTTGGAGCCAGAATGTATAAGGTGATATATATAGATAGTTCACTAAAATGCAGAAGGAGTTGATGTCACTGGAAGTAAGTCTAAAGAAGGAAAAGTTACTGTAAATTTGATAGAAGTAAGAATACCAATTGTAAATACGAACCAGCTCACGAGTAACAAAAAAGACAGCAATCCTAAAAGAACTAAAAATACCTAAATTATTCTGTAGCCTAAAAACTCGTGAAATTTCTGGCATTTATCTCAGGGGTGTCGGTTCATTATTTAAATCATCAAATATAAATATAACGGCATAATAGAACACGGGGATGAACGGAGCAACTTAAAATTAAAAGGGGGAAGGCTCGATTGTAACTTGAATTTAAGGACTCCATGATAGGACTAGGAAGTGACTGTTACTTTAAAAAGGGCATTATCTAACTACAATAAAAAGATTATGAGAGTGGTTTCCTTTGAAATAATTTGCCAGAAGGAGCGGTTTATTACGCCATTTGACGTATGAAACTTTGATACACGTGGCAACAATATTTGAATTTACACACATGTTACATATATAAATCACTTGCCATACCGCAAGTGGTATCAATATCTTGCTGCGTTGCTTCTGAAATAAAATGACATTTTGGAGGTATAATTTACGGATCGATTCCATTTGAATCGAACCGTTGTTCAAAGATATAGCTTCCTTCTATCGGGAGCCCGAGCATAACCCATGTTACGGTCGGCTTCCCGATTTAACTAAGATGACGTACTCCGGCTATATACATTTTTCCGAGACCGGTACTCGGACTGGGTAATGTTTCTCGTGAAGTGCGAAAACTGGATTCCACGGACAGTTCCTATCTTACGATATCCAGCTGATGCCATACCACTGAATTAGCATTTACATATTATTTACATGTGATCTGAATTGTCACCAGTTAGCCTCAATAGACTACTGCCACAGATGAGATAACGAGAAGCGGTGGGAAAATACCGTGCCAGTGGCCCCCCCTCGCATCGCGAGCGAAGTAAACAAACACGCCAAGTATTACTGTCACATCGTCCCATACGGAAACCGTACGATAAAGAGGTAAACAAAATGATTCTAATATTATCACCAAATAATTTAATCCACGAAATTATCATCCTTGAAATTATTATTATTATTATTATTATTATTATTATTATTATTATTATTATTATTATTATTATTACTCAACGGTTCCTGGCACTGTCACGTTTGATTAATATCATCATTATTATGCGGGATGCAAACACAAATGGTTATTATTGTTATACAAGTTTATTATTATTCTTATATCCCTCTCGTGGTTATTATTATTATTAATGAATAGGTGACTCAAGATATTATTATTATTCACGTCACTTAAGAGGTTATTATTATTAATGGACCGGTCACTTCCGCCAAAATATATATTAAGATATCGGTCACAATTACAAACATTTCACTGATCAACCAACGGCATCATTACAGTTATTATTATGACAATTATTATTAATCTGATCGCGATGATTTAACATCGTCCTTACATTATTATTATTATTATCGGTTGCATATTCTCATTTAGATTCCCGTTTAACATCTTTATCAACGCTCATTTAATTAAGGCGGTCCAATCCTTTATCTGCAATATTTATTATTATTATTATCACGACATCATGATTGTCCTCGCCCGTCATTACAATGAATACAATATACGACCATTTATGTGGAATCTGAACTCTCATTATCCTTAGATCCGTTGTATCTCAACGAATAGCTGTGCAGTCTATTTATTTCGTACATGCTGTCACGGGTTCGAATTCTACCCGCTGCGTAACTCAGTATTTCTCTGTGACACTGCCCGTACATTTTACACTCATATCAATATCCTAAGTGTCTCTCGTACGGAATTTATTTTCCTCTCTATCTCAATATTCCTCGATTCATTTATTTCTCACAGAATTATCAACTGACTTATTTATTCATTCCTGACATCGTACGACCTTTTATTATCTGACTGCAGATTCTTTCACATATTCTATCTCATTTTGATCTACGCTTTAGTTCATTCTCCACAAATAATCGTAACATCTTGAAATTATATTTACCAAATTTTGACAATCATGGTCTCGTAATATTAGCACTACATGTTCCGGCTAATGAATCGCAACTTCAAAACGCGACATTTATACGTAAAAAAATATTGGACCGTAATTTAAACCACACGTTCATTAACATGTACGGATTATTAGCACCGATCTACATTTCAATATTATTAATTGACCAAATTAAATTACCACGCACTTTAATTCCGAATTAAAAACGACATCCCGTCATTAAATGATTCCCAATAAACTCAACACTTATCCCATAAATTATTATTATCTCCAAATCATATTTAAAAAAATCTTCTTAAAAAAATAGTTATATTATTTATTTATTATTATTATTAAAAAATAATACTTTCGCCTGTAATACGATAGTCCACTCGTAATATGTTTAACGCATAACCCCTTGTACAAACTCGATTTATTCTGGCACTAAACACTCCAGATATGATTAACTTGGAAATATTATATTAATCGCATCTCACAAATTTAACAACTTCACTTTGAAAATATGACCATATTAATTACAACAAAACACACTTGGTATGGCGAAGCTGGATTTTCCTTCCATGTCATTAAATGGCTCGTTAAAATTGACAAAACATAAAAGCACATATCGGGTCTTATTTAACTAGCATAATCAAAATCAAATGTAAAGAAAATTATTGACTACAAAGAAATATGAATGCATGCATGACTTAACGTACTACACTATATATACAAATTTACATCTCCAACAAACTGAATACATAAAAGACCCGATTATTTACATTATTATGATTTACTACTGTCCGTGCTACAAATTTAGGATGGGATCGTTAAGCGACCCATCTTGTTACAGAAGGTAACCAAGTATAATCAAATTATTCCCATTTTTCCCATCACGATAACATTTCCCAAATATTATTTACAGTTTAGTACTCATCTTAGTTATCGGTATTCCATTACAGCTTTTGCAGACGAGAGGCTCCATCCGGCCCCTCTCTGCGTTTTACTCCTCCATTCTTGATGGCGTAGTTTCACAAAAGATTTCCTGGCACATTATCATTTTACACTCATATCTTGATTACCACAAACCTTCACCATTTACAACGTTAACACTCTATACTTTAACTTGGATACAACAAATTTCTATCCTAGACCCAAGAATTTAATATATTTACACTATTTAATCTTCGTCCACCTACCGCACAATGGACCTGGACACGTACGACGAGGTGTCAACTATTACGCCCGTCGCGATACGCCCGATTTATACGGCATTCTTGACGTGTTCATAATATCGGTTCGATATAGCAAAGTACAGGCTACTATTCCCCTGAAATTACTGCTCGTCACACAGTCTGTTAGGCACGTACTTATGGTGATATAATTTATACTACTCTCTTGCAGGGTAATTACTTTACATCACTGATATTCACAAATGACAAACACTGTCCTACTTTAACTATTTCTAATTCCTTTTGCTTGAGCGCGATCACATTTTACAAACACTGGCGGATGCTCGCGCCATTAAATGACTGTACGTCCGTAGAATTCTAAGTTACCGGCGACCAACAGTTCAGCTCCCGATATTCAATTCACGTGTGCTGGCGACCGTCAATTCAGCTCCAACGATTCAAGACAAGTGTGTTGGCGAGGATCCCTTGCCCCGTATATATGGATGAAGCCTTTTTCCCGCGGATTCGTTGACGTCATACCCCTGAGGGAGGGGGTGGATTTTTAATATCGGTACATGCACTCCGAATTGGAAGTTAAAATTTACATCAAATTAATCCACTCCGCTAGCAGATCTGCTGGATAAAATATGAACTCCTGGTGATCACAGATTTAGGAGATATGGGTGGATTTCGCTCCTCACATTTCGCGCCTTTGTAAGCGTCTCTTACAACGTGGTCTTCTTTCAGCCAATGAGATTCAAGCTGTCTGGTTTCCAAGAAATCCAGCCTTCAATTTAATTAATTTGCCAATAAGTATTGATTATTTTTCCATGCGTGACATCTAATAAATTCATTACATCCATCCGCGTACTCATAATAATTTATTACTGAATACTTTTGTAGTTACGAAATTATCTCATCCATCATTCCTTAAGATGGTATCACTGAGCCTCCCATCAAATTTTTACTATTGGCCGGCAAGCGGTCACGTGATTTAAATCTCCACCTGCTCGAACTTAGGCTAGCGAACGTACACTCAGCCGCTGTAATTTTCCATGAGGTCACGGACTTTCCGTCCTGCCAAAAATATCCCAAGGTATTACTCATGTGGTGAGTTTCCTTTGTATGACTCTCCCCCTTCCTCTTTCTGACCAAGACTTATTTGTGGACTCTGTATTTCCTTGTACGCCAACTAATGATATTCCCTGCTGTGAAGTAGCTAAAAGTTGTCGTGTTGAGCTAATCCGTCAGGCTCCAGTCTGTCGTCCTTCCTTCGCTCTGATTTCGACATTACCTAAACGAAATATTTTCAACGTCCCTTCTGTATTTCAATAAATGTACCATATTATTTTACCGATCAAATCATGATTGACTATGGGCCTAAGTCACTCGGGTTCATCTTCCTCTTGCCCAGGTAAAAAAAAATCTAGTGTGTATCATGAGATTTTTTTTATGATGTGTCCATATCATCACTATCATGATTTGACATCGGATCCTCTGTTCTGCGACGGCTATTGATTTCGTCTCGCAGCATCTGGTTCCTGAACCTTAACTCCTCGTTCTGTCTTTCGATTTGATGGATCGTATTGACAAATTCCTGCACGTCTCTGTCTATCTCTCCACATTCTGGACATGGCCTTGCTTCAATTGGTGTATGGATTACTTGGACTTCTTCTTCCCTTCCGTCATCTTCTTCATCCTCTTCTTCGACATCATCTTCTTCCGGCTCGTCATCTGCTTCCTCTCGTTCATCCTCTGCTTCCCTGTGGTCTGCTGGCGTGTGGTAAAGCTTTAAATTTGCAGCGTTATAGATGTTCTCTGAACTTCCATCCAAGCTCTGAACTTTGTAAGCATTTTTGTCATAAGTTTGTATAATCTTGAAAGGGCCCACGAACAATTTACAAAACTTGTGGTACACCTTCTGCTCTGGGTTAGATACACTAGGCTTCTTTACTAGAACGAGCTCGCCAACCCTCAACGGACGGTGGAATCGCTTATTCCTCAACCTTCTCAATCGTCGTTCTGCTTGTGCCTCCAAATGTTCCCGTGTCTTTCTGATACAAATTTCGCTGGATACGCGTGGATCTGCAGGACATGCTACTGCATTATGCCATGGCCTGGCCGGATATCTGTTAAAGTGCACCACTTCCGGTATCTGGCCTGTTGCTTCGTGGATCGTGGTGTTAATACATTTAGTTATAATGGGCACCACGTCAATCCACCGCCAATGTGCCTCGGACCAATAGATCCTGCAAAATTTTGCAATCTCTCGCATGATCCTCTCTGATGGATTCGATTCGGGATGGCGAATCGAACTAAGTACATGCTGAATGTCTAGTTGTCGTAATTGATTTGCAAACGCAGCAGATGTGACCTGACTACCATGATCAGTAAGGATCTTCTTAGGCTTCCCCATCTGTGGAATGATATGTGAAGTAATTCCTCGTAGTACAGTTTTAGAATTTGCCTTTTGCAGCGGATACAAGGCTACCAATTTAGAGAATACATCTAAACTAACAAGGATGAATTGGTTTCCCCTACGGGCCTTGGGGAGTGGTCCGTACAGGTCCATTGCGAATATCTCGCGGGGTTCAGTAGGTAACAGTGGGCGCGGAGATTGCTTAAGTAAGTATGGATTAGGTTTAATCCTTTGGCACACGTCACATGATCGTAGTACATTTCGGACTGTTTGGTTCATCTTGGCCCACACGAATGTCTCTTGGATAGTTGCCAAAACCTTCCCTATACCTCCGTGTCCAATGACCCGGTGTACATGGCTGACTACCGGTACTTGCATTTCAGATGGTATGACTATGCGAAGTTTCGTGTGTTCCTCATCCAAAAACTTGTGAAGAACCCCATTCAAATAATGGTAGCTCGCTGATAATTTACTAGCTCTGTCATACTGTGGATTGTCTGGCTGCAATGTTTTGTTAAAGAACTCTATCATCAAGTTAGTGAACCCATCTCTCTTCTGTATCGCTCCGATGTCCTTCAGATTCCTTAAGACTTCCTGATCCTCTTCTATCAACTCAATTTGGTGGATTACGACTTCCTCCGGGTTTGGATGTCGACTCAATGTGTCTGCCAAAATATTGAGTTTCCCGGGGCAATGTTCGACTGTTAGCTCAAATTGCTGGATAAATAATGCCCAACGGCTAACCCTCTCGCTTGCCATATTGGTTTTCATAATGAACGTCAGCGCTTTGTGATCGGTACGGATAACAATCTGAAAACCATACACGATCTTCTTCCAATACTGCAAAGCGCTTACGATAGACAGCATTTCCAATTCTGTGATAGTGTACTTTATCTCATGCTTCCGCAATTTCCGGCTCATGAATGCAATATAGGTTTTTATGCTTGGATCATCGGGGTTTTCCTGCAGTAACACGGCTCCTATACCTATGGTTGAGGCGTCTGTTTGAATTATGAATTTGAGGCTAAAATCCGGGTATCCGAGCTTAACATTATGCAGTAATCGTTGCTTGGTCTGAGCGAACGCCTCATCACAAGTATGGTCCCACTTCCATCGATTATTTTTCTTAAGCAGGTCCTGCAATGGTGCTTCTACGGTTGTGTAATCAGGGCAATGATCAGCGAAGAACTGACACATTCCAAGGAACTGCCGAACATGTTTAACTTTAGTAGGCTTAGGAAACATCCTAATGGCCTCAACTTTGACTGGGTTTGGTCGCACACCATCTCCATCTACAAGGTGACCCAAAAATAACACCTCCTTCTGACAAAAATGTGATTTCGATAGGTTGACCTTGAAGTTATGCCTTCCTAAATCGGTGAGGACTTCATTAATATTTTCCAAATGTTCCGAATGTGTTCTTGTAGCTACCAAGATATCATCCACATACATGATAGTCGCCTCTTTGACCTTTGGACTTAGATTGCGGTCAAGAGCTCGAATGAGAACCGAACCCGCATTCTTAATACCAAACGGGAGACGGTTAAAGACATAAGTCTGTTGATCGAATAAGAATCCCGTCAACAACTTAGATTTAGCTTCCAACAGTATATGATGAAACGATGACGTCAGGTCAAAAGTGGTAAAATATTCCATATCTTTAAATCTCTTCAGGATCTCTTTAATAGGCGGGGCCTGCTCATACTCTGGGACTAATCTCTCGTTGATAGCGCGTGCATCAAGGCAAATGCGCACTGATCCGTCCGGTTTCCTCACTATCACTAAAGGATTTAAAAATGGCGTCGGTGACTTCGAAATCAATCCACTTGCTTCCATTTCTCTAATAGCTTCGCGGACTTGGGGATAGAATTTCTCGGCAATTGGATATAATTTCTTCTTATACGGGGACCAATCATTGACGTTTAATTCGTATTCAAAATTTTCAATTTTTCCAGGTTTTGAGCCAAACGTGTCGCTATGCTTTGTTAAAATTTTGAATAAATCTTCCTTCCCCTCGGGACCTATTACAGCTGCATTAACTTTATCTGCTATAACCTTCCCACAGTTGATTTCACCTTCCTGCAATTCTGCCGCAAACAGTTTATAATCATTAGAGGTCACATGATCATCCGTCTCACTCATGACACTTTCGTCCGTCCTAAACGGATTCACGACTTCGGTGTTCCAAATTTCTTCATGTTCTCCTATCTCCGACTGAGGGTTCATGGTTGTATCCTCAATACCTTCCCTGTGCTTAAATCTGACAGAGTTATCCCCCATATCAATCACAGCCTGGTATTCGGTCATAAAATCGGCCCCTAGGATCAAGTTATAGTTGATTTTATTCATGATAATAAATGTATGAGCAAATTTTGAATTTCCAATTTCGATGTCCAATAATGCCTGGTTCTTACATATGACGGATTTATCCGGGATAATTCCACGAATCTTCAAATTTGAAACTGGGATAATCGGGATGTTTACTTTGGATTGTAGTTCATTTACCAGAACTTGGGATACTACTGATACGCTGGCGCCTGTATCAATGAGTGATCGAACCCTCACGTGGTTGATCCTAGTGTATATCACTGGTAGTCTCTTAATTTCCTTTGAAATTTGGATTTCGGGATCGTCAATTAATTCGTCAGAGGTCACAACCCATGTATCGACCTCTGCGATGATCCATTCTTCAGTTAAAATTCGGCGTTTTTTTTTTTTCGCCCCGAGCCGTTCTTCAGATTCGAACGTCGGTGCATTCGGGTTCAGGTCGCTGCCCCCTTTCCTTGCTCTTTGGAATGGCAAGCTCTCCGCTCCTGTCGCTTCCTCATCACGGCCTCGATCATGGATCGCCTCCTTCCATTTTCTCTTGTTCAGCTCTTCTATATACCGCCTAGACTCTTGGTATCTGTCATCCTTCTCCTGACGAGATCCTCCCTGGTAATATCTCGGGTTCCCTTGATTCCTAGCTGGATACGGCCTATAATTATTTCTCTGGAATCCACGGTATCCCCTGTCGGCTCGAAAATTCCCTTGGTTGGTTTGCCGGTTGCCTTCCGCAAAATTCCTTGGTCTCGTCCATTGTCGCGGCTTCCACTCCGTATTATATGCTCGACGAGGTTCCGGATCAGTACTAGTTCCCTGGTTCTTTGTACTAGTGGTCTTCGGTTCGATTGTCCGTTCGATATTATTCACCTGTTGGTCCCTGCTCCTAATTTGTCTTGGGTTCGAATGATGCGTTGTGAGGTCTAATTGACGTAATAAAGCCTCCGCATCGACAGCTGTCTGGACATTTGACGCTATCATCATTCGTTGGACCTCGAATGGCAATTGTTTTCCAATGGCGCTAATCAATTCTGTTTCGCTCATTGGATTATCAAGCTCCCGTAGCTTGTGAAATTGTGCCACAAAATAATCAGAGAATTTCGTGGGTGAAGACGTTGAGTATCGTCTGGAATATACTTCCAGCCTTAACTCCTGCTGTTCCTGGATACTCCATAACTTTTGGAGAAAAGCCCGCCGAAATCCTTCAAAATCTTAAAAAGTATACAAGAAAGCCCTGAACCATACAGCTGGTGCTCCGTCTAAGAATTTCTCGACCGTTCGCAGTTGTCGCTCTACTGGTATCTTATTCTCATTTATATAACCGGCGATTTCCCGGATGAAACCTTTCGGGGTGATATGCCCACGGGCATCGAACTTTGGTGGCTTGTCATCAGACATCTTAATGACGTGTACCACCGATGTCGGGATAGCATTTGATGACGTAGACGACCCATCTCTGTTTTCAAACTTGAAACCGTGTGTATCAGCATGGGATAGGCCCCCTTTCTTATGAATCCCCTGGTTATCATGGGGTTCGTATTCGCGATATTGGAGGTTAAAATCTTGGCTAGACGCTGATGGTTCCAACCTAGCCTTCAACATCTCCAAGTCTTTTCGCATGTCATCCATTCCGTTGGGATTACAACTGGCTATTTCTTTTGTGCCGGAATTTTGCCCGTTATACGCCTTGCATTGTTCTAACAAGCGAACTTCCGTGTCGGCGAATGATTGGCCCTGTTCAATTAAGTCTTCCGTCCGCTGGAATAACGCTATGTTCGCGTCTTCGCACTTGGTTATTCTCTGGCTACGGTCTTCTAAATTTATAGTTAGTTCTTCGACTTTGTTTTTCAGTCCTGCTACGATGACAAGTGTACGTGCGGCTTCCCCACGTAACTCGTTCATGCCCTTGTCATGCTTGTCCAAGGTGCCAGCTATCTGCGCGCATTTTTCTTCTACTTGTCCCCGGACGATGTCATTCTCCTTCCGACATTCATCCCGAATTTCCTCTATGTGTGATTCTATGTCTTTTCTGTCAGTTACTCGTAGAGCGGCGAGTTCCTTGACACTAGCGTTCAATTTTTCCTTAATTTCTACGCGTTCCATTTGAGCCTCATCTCTAACGCGGTCAACCTTTTCATTAACGATGGTAATGTACGCATCCATGTGCACTTTTAATTCATCTTTCGCGAAGTGACATGCTTCCTGGACTTGAGTTAATTGGTCCCTAAGTTCCTGTCCCATCGCTGCGCTCGCGGCCTGAACTGCATCTATTTGTGCCTTGAGTTCTGTTTTATTAATTTCACACGCAGCCTGTACTTGGTCGATTTTGTCAACAAGTTCATGTTTAGCTGAAACATTATCGGCCTGCATTTGATCAACTTTATTTTCTAATGAAACACTATTAGCCTGTACTTGATCTATTTTGTTTTCTAATGAAACACTATTAGCCTGTACTTGATCGAACCTACGTTCCATTGCAACATTATTCAAAGCCAACGCTTGCATTAAGTCCTCTAACGTGAGAGCTTTCATCTCTCCTTGTCCTTCTACCACTAAGTCCTGGGATCGCTCCCCACCGTCGTCAGACATTATAACTTTTCTTGAGAAAGCAAAAGGGCCGATCGGCCTCTCACCTTGCTGCACACGAAGGAATACGCTATTGGGTCTAGGCCCTATCCTATGACATTATACCCCTACACTAACTTTCATTTAACAAAAAAAAAATTTGACTATAAAACTTGTTTACATTTGCAGGTCATTCAACTTGAATGCTGGCTTGTGCCTAAGATTTCACAATAAACCGCTCCAA
Organism: Anabrus simplex; assembly: GCF_040414725.1. Classification (NCBI taxonomy): domain Eukaryota; kingdom Metazoa; phylum Arthropoda; class Insecta; order Orthoptera; family Tettigoniidae; genus Anabrus; species Anabrus simplex. The sequence goes on along the minus strand of NC_090279.1, from coordinate 111,630,724 downwards.
TATGACAACAACAACAACAACATTAAAAACAACGATGAAGTTGGAAATCTCCTGCCCTGAAATACGTTAATTTTAATTTATACCATCTCAACCTCTTTTTAAATAATAACTTGAACTGGTGCTCAGCAATATTTTTACCATTTCAAGCCTTCCTAAACAGCTGTTTATAATATTCATCTCATGTCCAATGACATTTAAATGGAGTCCTGAATTACCAAAATAATATTACATTTCATATGGGAAAAAGAGAAACATCAAATCTTCGAGCTTATTGAATTTTGAATCATTGCCAAACTTGAAGAGATTAGCAATGGATTATATTAATCAACTAGTCAAATCTAGCTCCGTTCGAAACTAACCTTACTCTAGCATGATATTACGTTACAAGTGAACACACACTTGACCGTGATGCGGTCATCAATTAATAAAATCAAAAATTTAAAAATATAAAATTTTGAAAAAAGTATAAAAATATAAAAATTTTACAATTGATTAGCAATAATATTGGCCTCTCTGCCGTTCTTAAAGCAACACGTTGGGCAAGCAATATTGCTTCTGGCCCAACGGTAACATGTCCTACAATTGGTCATCATTTTACTGACGTCAACCAACATGACTCGTAGTTCTTCCCTTGTTTTGTTAGGCCCTCTCTGCCGTTCTTAAAGCAACACTTTGCCGTTCTTAAAGCAACACTTTGCCGTTCTTAAAGCCCCACTTTGGGCCAGCCATTTTGCACCCGTCCACCTCCCGAGTCCCAGACTAGCATTTATCTCAGGGGTGTCGGTTCATTATTTAAATCATCAAATATAAATATAACGGCATAATAGAACACGGGGATGAACGGAGCAACTTAAAATTAAAAGGGGGAAGGCTCGATTGTAACTTGAATTTAAGGACTCCATGATAGGACTAGGAAGTGACTGTTACTTTAAAAAGGGCATTATCTAACTACAATAAAAAGATTATGAGAGTGGTTTCCTTTGAAATAATTTGCCAGAAGGAGCGGTTTATTACGCCATTTGACGTATGAAACTTTGATACACGTGGCAACAATATTTGAATTTACACACATGTTACATATATAAATCACTTGCCATACCGCAAGTGGTATCAATATCTTGCTGCGTTGCTTCTGAAATAAAATGACATTTTGGAGGTATAATTTACGGATCGATTCCATTTGAATCGAACCGTTGTTCAAAGATATAGCTTCCTTCTATCGGGAGCCCGAGCATAACCCATGTTACGGTCGGCTTCCCGATTTAACTAAGATGACGTACTCCGGCTATATACATTTTTCCGAGACCGGTACTCGGACTGGGTAATGTTTCTCGTGAAGTGCGAAAACTGGATTCCACGGACAGTTCCTATCTTACGATATCCAGCTGATGCCATACCACTGAATTAGCATTTACATATCATTTACATGTGATCTGAATTGTCACCAGTTAGCCTCAATAGACTACTGCCACAGATGAGATAACGAGAAGCGGTGGGAAAATACCGTGCCAGTGGCCCCCCCTCGCATCGCGAGCGAAGTAAACAAACACGCCAAGTATTACTGTCACATCGTCCCATACGGAAACCGTACGATAAAGAGGTAAACAAAATGATTCTAATATTATCACCAAATAATTTAATCCACGAAATTATCATCCTTGAAATTATTATTATTATTATTATTATTATTATTATTATTATTATTATTATTATTATTATTATTACTCAACGGTTCCTGGCACTGTCACGTTTGATTAATATCATCATTATTATGCGGGATGCAAACACAAATGGTTATTATTGTTATACAAGTTTATTATTATTCTTATATCCCTCTCGTGGTTATTATTATTATTAATGAATAGGTGACTCAAGATATTATTATTATTCACGTCACTTAAGAGGTTATTATTATTAATGGACCGGTCACTTCCGCCAAAATATATATTAAGATATCGGTCACAATTACAAACATTTCACTGATCAACCAACGGCATCATTACAGTTATTATTATGACAATTATTATTAATCTGATCGCGATGATTTAACATCGTCCTTACATTATTATTATTATTATCGGTTGCATATTCTCATTTAGATTCCCGTTTAACATCTTTATCAACGCTCATTTAATTAAGGCGGTCCAATCCTTTATCTGCAATATTTATTATTATTATTATCACGACATCATGATTGTCCTCGCCCGTCATTACAATGAATACAATATACGACCATTTATGTGGAATCTGAACTCTCATTATCCTTAGATCCGTTGTATCTCAACGAATAGCTGTGCAGTCTATTTATTTCGTACATGCTGTCACGGGTTCGAATTCTACCCGCTGCGTAACTCAGTATTTCTCTGTGACACTGCCCGTACATTTTACACTCATATCAATATCCTAAGTGTCTCTCGTACGGAATTTATTTTCCTCTCTATCTCAATATTCCTCGATTCATTTATTTCTCACAGAATTATCAACTGACTTATTTATTCATTCCTGACATCGTACGACCTTTTATTATCTGACTGCAGATTCTTTCACATATTCTATCTCATTTTGATCTACGCTTTAGTTCATTCTCCACAAATAATCGTAACATCTTGAAATTATATTTACCAAATTTTGACAATCATGGTCTCGTAATATTAGCACTACATGTTCCGGCTAATGAATCGCAACTTCAAAACGCGACATTTATACGTAAAAAAAATATTGGACCGTAATTTAAACCACACGTTCATTAACATGTACGGATTATTAGCACCGATCTACATTTCAATATTATTAATTGACCAAATTAAATTACCACGCACTTTAATTCCGAATTAAAAACGACATCCCGTCATTAAATGATTCCCAATAAACTCAACACTTATCCCATAAATTATTATTATCTCCAAATCATATTTAAAAAAATCTTCTTAAAAAAATAGTTATATTATTTATTTATTATTATTATTATTAAAAAATAATACTTTCGCCTGTAATACGATAGTCCACTCGTAATATGTTTAACGCATAACCCCTTGTACAAACTCGATTTATTCTGGCACTAAACACTCCAGATATGATTAACTTGGAAATATTATATTAATCGCATCTCACAAATTTAACAACTTCACTTTGAAAATATGACCATATTAATTACAACAAAACACACTTGGTATGGCGAAGCTGGATTTTCCTTCCATGTCATTAAATGGCTCGTTAAAATTGACAAAACATAAAAGCACATATCGGGTCTTATTTAACTAGCATAATCAAAATCAAATGTAAAGAAAATTATTAACTACAAAGAAATATGAATGCATGCATGACTTAACGTACTACACTATATATACAAATTTACATCTCCAACAAACTGAATACATAAAAGACCCGATTATTTACATTATTATGATTTACTACTGTCCGTGCTACAAATTTAGGATGGGATCGTTAAGCGACCCATCTTGTTACAGAAGGTAACCAAGTATAATCAAATTATTCCCATTTTTCCCATCACGATAACATTTCCCAAATATTATTTACAGTTTAGTACTCATCTTAGTTATCGGTATTCCATTACAGCTTTGCAGACGAGAGGCTCCATCCGGCCCCTCTCTGCGTTTTACTCCTCCATTCTTGATGGCGTAGTTTCACAAAAGATTTCCTGGCACATTATCATTTTACACTCATATCTTGATTACCACAAACCTTCACCATTTACAACGTTAACACTCTATACTTTAACTTGGATACAACAAATTTCTATCCTAGACCCAAGAATTTAATATATTTACACTATTTAATCTTCGTCCACCTACCGCACAATGGACCTGGACACGTACGACGAGGTGTCAACTATTACGCCCGTCGCGATACGCCCGATTTATACGGCATTCTTGACGTGTTCATAATATCGGTTCGATATAGCAAAGTACAGGCTACTATTCCCCTGAAAGTACTGCTCGTCACACAGTCTGTTAGGCACGTACTTATGGTGATATAATTTATACTACTCTCTTGCAGGGTAATTACTTTACATCACTGATATTCACAAATGACAAACACTGTCCTACTTTAACTATTTCTAATTCCTTTTGCTTGAGCGCGATCACATTTTACAAACACTGGCGGATGCTCGCGCCATTAAATGACTGTACGTCCGTAGAATTCTAAGTTACCGGCGACCAACAGTTCAGCTCCCGATATTCAATTCACGTGTGCTGGCGACCGTCAATTCAGCTCCAACGATTCAAGACAAGTGTGTTGGCGAGGATCCCTTGCCCCGTATATATGGATGAAGCCTTTTTCCCGCGGATTCATTGACGTCATACCCCTGAGGGAGGGGGTGGATTTTTAATATCGGTACTTGCACTCCGAATTGGAAGTTAAAATTTACATCAAATTAATCCACTCGGCTAGCAGATCTGCTGGATAAAATATGAACTCCTGGTGATCACAGATTTAGGAGATATGGGTGGATTTCGCTCCTCACATTTCGCGCCTTTGTAAGCGTCTCTTACAACGTGGTCTTCTTTCAGCCAATGAGATTCAAGCTGTCTGGTTTCCAAGAAATCCAGCCTTCAATTTAATTAATTTGCCAATAAGTATTGATTATTTTTCCATGCGTGACATCTAATAAATTCATTACATCCATCCGCGTACTCATAATAATTTATTACTGAATACTTTTGTAGTTACGAAATTATCTCATCCATCATTCCTTAAGATGGTATCACTGAGCCTCCCATCAAATTTTTACTATTGGCCGGCAAGCGGTCACGTGATTTAAATCTCCACCTGCTCGAACTTAGGCTAGCGAACGTACACTCAGCCGTTGTAATTTTCCATGAGGTCACGGACTTTCCGTCCTGCCAAAAATATCCCAAGGTATTACTCATGTGGTGAGTTTCCTTTGTATGACTCTCCCCCTTCCTCTTTCTGACCAAGACTTATTTGTGGACTCTGTATTTCCTTGTACGCCAACTAATGATATTCCCTGCTGTGAAGTAGCTAAAAGTTGTCGTGTTGAGCTAATCCGTCAGGCTCCAGTCTGTCGTCCTTCCTTCGCTCTGATTTCGACATTACCTAAACGAAATATTTTCAACGTCCCTTCTGTATTTCAATAAATGTACCATATTATTTTACCGATCAAATCATGATTGACTATGGGCCTAAGTCACTCGGGTTCAATATTACTAATTACTACAACTCAAAGCAATTTGATGTACCTTATTTCATTTTGGTTCTGTTTCAGACTAATAGAAAACGTAACCAGGATCGAGATTCTTCTGAGTTTGACCACGATCAACCTCAAAATATTCACGTGAAAAAATGGAAGAAACTACATATTTCCAGAGGAAATGTGGAATATAAATCCTCCTCGTTCTTATCTCAAATCCTGTAATGAATTTTTAGAATTTAAGCGCGTAACTGCTTGAAAATTGGTTCCTTTTGTTAATCCTCGGGAGTTCATTAATTATTTCCCTATTTTTTTATTTATTTTCTTTTCTAGTTGCTTTACGTCGCACCGACACAGATAGGTCTTATGGCGACGATGGGACAGGGAAGGGCTGGGAGTGGGAAGGAAGCGGCCGTGGCCTTAATTAAGGTACAGCCCCAGCATTTGCCTGCTGTGAAAATGGGGAAACCACGGAAAACCATCTTCAGGGCTGCCGACAGTGGAGTTCGAACCTACTATCTCCCGAATACTGGATACTGGCCGCACTTAAGCGACTGAAGCTATCGAGCTCGGTATTTCCGTATTTATGTTATCACTAGCTGATGTACCCGTGCTTCGCTACGGGATTCTCAGAAAGACTGACTTTGTGGTTTTCCTAACTGAAATCAACATAGGTCATTACAAAAACGTAAGTATGAATGTAGCGATTAAAAGCTATGCCATCATATAAAATACTCGATCAAATGGAAAGCCGCACGTTTCATCACTTAACGAACAGGGTTGCGGTTAGATTGCGGTGCCAATCTAATAGTCCAAAGTTCCAGAGCTGGGATGATCAGGCCGCAGATTGCCATGAACACTCATCTGCCATTATTCCGCTAAATATGCACACTGTTCATTCCAATCAGTGTCTCAGAGTAGGGATTGAATAGCCCGAATGCTATGATGATCCAGTGTGTTACGTACCGGTACCTGTAGTATCAGAAAATTTATAAACCAGGGGAATGGCATGCTAAAGAAGAAAGTTATCTAACTCCCAGCTACTTCCCATCAATATTCAGGCAGGCTGTTACACTCTGTACGACTGGGCGAGTTGACCGTGTGGTTAGCGGTGCGCAGCTGTGAGCTTGCATCCGAGAGATAGTGGATTCGAACCCCATTGTCCACAGCGCTGAAGATGGTATTCCGTCGTTTCCCACTTTCACACCAATCAAATGCTGGGCCCGTACCTTAATTAAGGCCTAAGGCCCTCCTAGCCCTTTCCTATCCCATCGTCGCCATAAAACCTATCTATGTCGGTGCAACGTAAATCAAATAATAAATGCTCTGTACGCAGCAGTAGTCCTATCTACAGGAGATGAGGGGCAACAGAAGACACAAAGCACATCACCACAAACAATGGTCAATGTAATGTTATTGTTGATCAATGTTAGGAGCTTTCTATATTGTAGGCCTTCACATTTAGTTTTCTTTCGACTCTGTGATTTGTCAAATATTTTATACCGTAAATTGTAGTTTCTTATTCTCCGACTTACATAGCGATTTTCATTAAATACTGTTTACCCATTTTCTCGTTACTCGGCGCTGATATGGACTTAGTAACAAAAATCCAAATTCATGAATATGTTTGTGATCATAGCCAATACGGTAACAATGTATAAGACATGAATAATAGGAAATTTAATACTATATAACCTTAGTTTTGTAGCATTCATCGATTACACCTCTAATAAGAAATATTTGAGAATTACATTTTAGGCCTTCCCCTAAACTACCATTTCACTCAGCGTGAATAAAATAATTTACAGCCTAGACTATAGCGACTTATTTCCAAACTGGGGCAAATATTCATTTATAGGAAGGGGAGTTAGGGATTGGAATAACTTACCAAGGGAGATGTTCAATAAATTTCCAATTTCTTTGAAATCATTTCGGAAAAGGCTAGGAAAGCAACAGATAGGAAATCTGCCACCTGGGCGACTGCCCTAAATGCAGATCAGTATTGATTGATTGATTGATTGATTGATTGATTGATTGATTGATTGATTGATTGATTGATTGATTGATTGATTGATTGATTGATTGATTGATTGACTTTGCATACCGATTTTCATCAAGATAGGACTACTAATAACAACAATATTTGAGAATTAAATTTTAGGCCTTCCCCTAAACTACCATTTTTCTCAGCGTGAATACAATTATTGATAGCCTAGATTGTAGCAACTTATTCCCCAACTTTCCATACCCACTTTCTTTAAAATACGACCACTAATAACATAAATAGTTGAGGATTCAATTTTAGGCCCTCCCCTAAACTACCATTTCACTCAGCGTGAGTAAAATGATCTATAGCCTAGATTGTAGAGTCTCATCCCCCGACTTCACATACCGATTTTCATTAGACCACTAATAACATAAATAGTTGAGAATTCAATTTTAGGCCTTCCCCTAAACTACCATTTCACTTAGCGTGAGTAAAATGATCTATAGCCTAGATTGTAGAGTCTCATCCCCCGACTTCGCATACCGATTTTCATTAAATTCTCTTCAACCGTTTGCTCGTGATGCGTGTCCATACAGACAGACAGACAGACAGACAGACAGACAGACAGACAGACAGACAGAAATTACGGGAAAGTAAAAAGTGCATTTTCTTGTTACTATGGACGTGACCGATACAGAAATACCATTACTTTCAAATTCTGAGCAATGTACAGACAAAACTCTTATTTTATATATAGATTATGATTAGAAGAAGAAATGCAGTAACAACTCAGAAAACTACTATGAAGCTTTGTGCAACATTTAATGCTAATATTCCTGATAACACACTTACTTATTTCATTATTTAGCGCGAAAAATATTTAACCTGTGATGCTAAACACGGAATAGTAACTGCAATTTTTAATGATATATTAATAAGAAGTTGAAGAAATTTCTTGAGTTAATTACTGTTTGTTTTCATTTTTAAAATAAATTGTTTAGGTATCAGAATAATAATCATTTAATATAATGTTTTTATTCTTTAATATAATGCGCTTATTAATATAAAGTTCAACATACTTTGTTTTATTAAAATCGGTCCATAAATGGTTGAGTTATTGACATCAAAGTTTTGCTTATTTTTCGAATCAAACTGATGTGCTCCGGATATTGCAATGCGTGATATAAATAATCATTTTTGAGGTGACAGTTCGCGAGCTCCAAACTTCCTCGTTTGTAATTTGCTGATATGAGAGCACTTTCACAATTGATTCTTTCCTTCACGTGAAGTGGCTACTTTTCCGAAGTTATTTCGCAAGGAATCTTTAAGATTCCAAGCATCCTCGGTAATTTAGCCCTATCTGCTAACGATCTGCAGGACGCAATTGCAGATTTTAACATTGACCTGAGAAATGAAATTGTTGTGAATAACCGAAGGACATGCGCATTTGAATCCATTGTTTGAAAATCCTGCCGATAGAACCTACAGACCATGTTCCAACCTCGCATACACTTCTCGATCTAATGATGATAACAATATATTGTCATATGACCAAATGCTTGTACCAGTTCTTTCCAGCCATCAGATGATTTACGCTGCATACTCTTTTAAGTGCCCGAAATTGAAGACAAAGATATTCATTGCTTTCGAATATTTGAATGAAGAAGACCTCACTGAGGAGGCTCTCAGCACATATAGAACACAATTCGGTGTATAAAGTTTGATGATGATGTTTGTTGCTTAAAGGGCTCTAACAGCTAGGTCATCGGCCCCTAATAGTACGAAGTGTGACGAAATGACACGATAAATGGAACCTCAAAATGTATTCTCTGACTACAATCTAAACCGAATGATGATGAAAACAGTGACCATGAATCCGAAATAGTCAGTGGATCCAATTCACAATGTCTTATTTCTGAGATGATGTTTGCTGTCCTAAGGTCCAAAATCCAGGCCACCAGCTAGTTTTCACTGGTAAAACAAAACCTCTGTGTTCCTTACATAGTCGTACAAATCACAGATAATGTACACCCATGGCATTTTCATCAGAATGGTACTACCTACAGGTAATACCCATGGTGTTCCTCACATAGTAGTACTAATCACAGGCAGCGCAGACCCATGGTGTTCCTCATATAGTAGTAGAATCACAGGTAATGTAGGCCTATGGTATGTCGAACACAATGGTACTACTTACAAGTAACACACCCATGGTGTTCCTCATATAGCGGTACTACTCTTACGCAACGTAGACCCATGGCGTTCCTCACATACTTGGACAAATGAGAGACCATGTATTCTGTCTTGTTCACGTAGAGGTACTAATATTAGGTAAAGTAGACTCACGGTGTATCACACATAATGGATGTGTACAACCCACAGCGAACACAGACCCATGGTGTTCCGCACACAATGGTACTAATCACGAGCAACCCTCAAACCAATGGTGTTCTCCACATAGTGGTAGTAATCACAAGCAACAGAGACCCATAGTGTTCCTCACATAGTGGTATTAATCACAGGAAACACAGAGCCATGGTGTTCTTCACATAGTGTTACAACTCATAGGTAACGCAGACCCGTGGTGTTCCTCACATAGTGGTAGTAATCATAGGAAATGCAGACCCATGGTGTTCCTCACATAGTGGTACTACTCATAGGTAACACAGACCCGTGGTGTTCCTCACATAGTGTTACAACTCATAGGTAACGCAGACTCGTGGTGTTCCTCACATAGTGTTACAACTCATAGGTAACGCAGACTCGTGGTGTTCCTCACATAGTGGTACTACTCATAGGTAACGCAGCCCCGTGGTGTTCCTCACACAGTGTTACAACTCATAGGTAACGCAGACCCATGGTGTTCCTCACACAGTGTTACAACTCATAAGTAAAGCAGACCCGTGGTGCAGAGTCCTGCAGCCAGGCCCACCGCGCAGCACTTCGAACCCACGGGCTCCGGCAGCCCAGCCGTGCAGTGCCGTTCTCTTCTGACGCGGCAGCGTACTGGCCCACAGCACTGGGCTCATAGAGCCCACCGCAGTCCACCGCACTGGGCGGGCCCAGTAGAATAACCTTGAGTACTTCTCCATAACAGCATGTGGGCCTTGCACAACGAAATGTTCACGTCACACTAATATTCGGATCACTCACTCTACGAATTGCTGTACGCTAATAACACACTTTAAAGTAGGCTAATCGCAGTTTGAAGTTAAATAGTAGAAATTTCTCCTGCACTGTAATAATAATAATAATAATTGAAAACAAACAGAAACTGTATTATAAACTAATATTCGTTTGCAATTGACATCAAGTTAACTGAAAATGAATCTAAATAACACGAAGCATATTCATGGAACTTCATTCGCGTTTACCTCAAAATAAAATATAAGCAGAAATGACGCGCAATTTGCCATGAACAAAAACAATCCTGAGCATAGCTTTTACTTTGTGTGCGTAGTTTATTGGTCATTGTTAATGTGGTGGAACGGAATTACTGTGAATGAAAAGAAGAGCACCGGCATGGTCTGATTGTAGAAGAGACCGTCGTGTGTTGAGAATGAAGCCCGATGAACTGCAATTTCTCTCTGAAGCTGAACATGATGCTTGCATACATATTACTTTCTTAGCGATCTGGTGAAAGTTTGGATAGTTTTGTCCATTTGTTCTCCAATAAGATGCTATATCTATCTTCTTGCATTCCACAGTTTTGCTTTAAATATCTTTCCAACACATCTGCTGGAATAGGAGCATCATGAACGTAAATCCACGAAGAAAATTTCATTACTTTGGCAGGTTGTGGCATAGTCGTGGAGTCTGATGAAATGGCGTATGGCTTTTAGTGCCATGTTCGGCTCGCCAGATGCAGGTCTTTTGATTTGACTCCTGTAGGCGTCCTGCGCGTCGTGATGAGGATGAAATGATGATGAAGACGACACATACACCAATTTGGGTTAAAATTCCAGACCCTGCCGGGAATCGAACCCGGGACCCCTGTGACCAAAGGCCAGCACGCTAACAATTTACCCATTGAGCCGGACGTGGAGCCTGATGACACATAAACATTAGAATGCTCGTCATTCAAGCACACCTCGTTCATCGTAAGTTTTTTTATCTAATCATAAAAAGACAAGATCAGTCCGACTCCTTTAATCTACACTAACATAATAAAGAGAGAGCGCGAATTTTGTTAGTTTGTGTATATCTGGAGGGTAACCTCAGAAACTACTGGACCGATTCTAAAAATCATTTTACTAATGTAAATATACATTATCCCTGAGGGAAATGGGCTGTATTTTATTTTCAAAACAATTCGAGGTGGGGGCGACAGGGGAGGCATAAAAAGAATAGGCTAATATAGGCGAAATATCGAATTTGTCGTGCAAGGTCGAGACTAAGCTCATTTTAAGCCCCTTGGCCCAAAGAACAAATCTCGGAAAGCCCTATGGGCCCGAAAACTATGTTTTAAGGCCCTAAAATCGACCGTTATGGAGATATTGGCACCACACTACCCCTGCTCTCGGAATCGGATTAGGAAAGGAACTGTCGTAACCATGGCAACGCCAGCTCCAGGTTTCTACAGCAGCGCGATTATGCGTGTACGTTTGGGCATAGCTGCCAACCAAAATTTGTATAGATAATCCCTGAGCATATCTACAATATATCTCAAAAAATTAACATGTTACAGATGTGATGTGGTATCTATAATCTCTTTTAAAATTAAAGAGACATGTCTCTCTTTTTGTTTTTGGAAAATCCACGTAGGTGGGGGTGGAGGAAGGGCTCATAAAAGGGTTGAATTCTTTTTATGCGGGTATTTATATTTCAAAACCTGAAGATGTTGCAGATGTGGAAGTACGTATTTGTAATCTCCTTTAAAAATAAATAAATAAAGACGACGTTCTCACGTGTACAGTTGTATGGTGCATGGTCATCTCAGCCCCAAAAGGCAATACCACAAATTTTGTTTACAAAGAGTTTCTGGGGTAAATGAAACTCAATTTTTCAGTGAGGATTTATACTTCAGGGATTTTCAGATAATGTCGTAGTACAGTACCAAGGAACGATTACTTTTATCAAATTACGAAATCCACGCGAGAAGCCGCGAGTAACTGCTAGTGTGTACATTAAGTTCACCGCAGATCGTACAGGACACATAATTACCGTCTTTCCCATCACCGTCAACTGCAGGCTTGAATACCAACCAAATAAGACTTTTAAGTTTAGGATCCGGTTCAAAAGTCTTGTAGTGTGCGGTTTTTAGTTCGTTTGATGCTTCTTTTTTTACTTCACGATTTTTTTGCCACGGTTTCTTTTCTTTTGGAATTGCAGTCCACATTCGTTTCCGATAACAGGATAGACGGAGAAGTCAAACTGAAAACCACAGCAAATTTAATCGGCTCCACTCGACCGTAATGAAACGCACTCCGCTGAAACGCAGTACACTGTACACATTGAAGAAGTCAGCCCATAGAACTACCACAGCGCTGTCCTTGGCTCACCGCGTACGAATGGCATAGCGCTGGCCCAGACCGGCCCGTGCGATGACGTCACGGGCTTCGTTTGTTCGAGCCTTTTGAAGCCCATTGCAGTGTACTGCTGAAGCAGCTCATGGGCTGGGCCTCTCTGCAGGACTCTGCCGTGGTGTTCCTCACACAGTATTACAACTCATAGGTAACGCATACCCGCGGTGTTCCTCACATAGTGTTACTACTCATAGGTAACGCAAACCCGCGGTGTTCCTCACATAGTGTTACTACTCATTGGTAACGCATACCCGTGGTGTTCCTCTCGTAGTGTTACTACTCATAGGTAACGCAAACCCGTGGTGTTCCTCACACAGTATTACAACTCATAGGTAACGCAAACCCGCGGTGTTCCTCACATAGTGTTACTACTCATTGGTAACGCATACCCGCGGTGTTCCTCACATAGTGTTACTACTCATAGGTAACGCAAACCCGCGGTGTTCCTCACATAGTGTTACTACTCATTGGTAACGCATACCCGTGGTGTTCCTCTCGTAGTGTTACTACTCATAGGTAACGCATACCCGTGGTGTTCCTCTCGTAGTGTTACTACTCATAGGTAACGCATACCCGCGGTGTTCCTCTCGTAGTGTTACTACTCATAGGTAACGCAAACCCGCGGTGTTCCTCACATAGTGTTACTACTCATAGGTAACGCAAACCCGCGGTGTTCCTCACATAGTGTTACTACTCATTGGTAACGCATACCCGTGGTGTTCCTCTCGTAGTGTTACTACTCATAGGTAACGCAGACCAGTGGTGTTCCTCTCGTAGTGTTACTACTCATTGGTAACGCAAACCCGCGGTGTTCCTCACATAGTGTTACTACTCATTGGTAACGCAAACCCGCGGTGTTCCTCACATAGTGTTACTACTCATAGGTAACGCAAACCCGCGGTGTTCCTCTCGTAGTGTTACAACTCATAGGTAACGCAAACCCGCGGTGTTCCTCACATAGTGTTACTACTCATGGGTAACGCAAACCCGCGGTGTTCCTCTCGTAGTGTTACAACTCATAGGTAACGCAAACCCGCGGTGTTCCTCACATAGTGTTACAACTCATAGGTAACGCATACCCGCGGTGTTCCTCTCGTAGTGTTACTACTCATAGGTAACGCAAACCCGCGGTGTTCCTCACATAGTGTTACTACTCATTGGTAACGCAAACCCGCGGTGTTCCTCACATAGTGTTACTACTCATTGGTAACGCAAACCCGCGGTGTTCCTCACATAGTGTTACTACTCATAGGTAACGCAAACCCGCGGTGTTCCTCTCGTAGTGTTACTACTCATTGGTAACGCATACCCGCGGTGTTCCTCACATAGTGTTACTACTCATAGGTAACGCAAACCCGCGGTGTTCCTCACATAGTGTTACTACTCATAGGTAACGCAAACCCGCGGTGTTCCTCACATAGTGTTACTACTCATTGGTAACGCATACCCGCGGTGTTCCTCACATAGTGTTACTACTCATAGGTAACGCAAACCCGCGGTGTTCCTCACATAGTGTTACTACTCATAGGTAACGCAAACCCGCGGTGTTCCTCACATAGTGTTACTACTCATAGGTAACGCAAACCCGCGGTGTTCCTCACATAGTGTTACTACTCATTGGTAACGCATACCCGCGGTGTTCCTCACATAGTGTTACTACTCATAGGTAACGCAAACCCGCGGTGTTCCTCACATAGTGTTACTACTCATAGGTAACGCAAACCCGCGGTGTTCCTCTCGTAGTGTTACTACTCATAGGTAACGCAAACCCGCGGTGTTCCTCTCGTAGTGTTACTACTCATAGGTAACGCATACCCGTGGTGTTCCTCACATAGTGTTACTACTCATAGGTAACGCAAACCCGCGGTGTTCCTCACATAGTGTTACTACTCATAGGTAACGCAAACCCGCGGTGTTCCTCACATAGTGTTACTACTCATAGGTAACGCAAACCCGCGGTGTTCCTCACATAGTGTTACAACTCATAGGTAACGCAAACCCGCGGTGTTCCTCTCGTAGTGTTACAACTCATAGGTAACGCAAACCCGCGGTGTTCCTCTCGTAGTGTTACTACTCATAGGTAACGCAGACCCGCGGTGTTCCTCTCGTAGTGTTACTACTCATAGGTAACGCATACCCGTGGTGTTCCTCTCGTAGTGTTACTACTCATAGGTAACGCAAACCCGCGGTGTTCCTCACATAGTGTTACAACTCATAGGTAACGCAGACCCGCGGTGTTCCTCTCGTAGTGTTACTACTCATAGGTAACGCATACCCGTGGTGTTCCTCTCGTAGTGTTACTACTCATAGGTAACGCAAACCCGCGGTGTTCCTCTCGTAGTGTTACAACTCATAGGTAACGCAAACCCGCGGTGTTCCTCTCGTAGTGTTACTACTCATAGGTAACGCATACCCGCGGTGTTCCTCACATAGTGTTACTACTCATAGGTAACGCAAACCCGCGGTGTTCCTCTCGTAGTGTTACAACTCATAGGTAACGCATACCCGCGGTGTTCCTCTCGTAGTGTTACTACTCATTGGTAACGCATACCCGCGGTGTTCCTCACATAGTGTTACTACTCATAGGTAACGCAAACCCGCGGTGTTCCTCTCGTAGTGTTACAACTCATAGGTAACGCAAACCCGCGGTGTTCCTCTCGTAGTGTTACTACTCATAGGTAACGCAGACCCGCGGTGTTCCTCTCGTAGTGTTACTACTCATAGGTAACGCATACCCGTGGTGTTCCTCTCGTAGTGTTACTACTCATAGGTAACGCAAACCCGCGGTGTTCCTCTCGTAGTGTTACTACTCATAGGTAACGCAGACCCGTGGTGTTCCTCACATAGTGTTACTACTCATAGGTAACGCAAACCCGCGGTGTTCCTCTCGTAGTGTTACTACTCATTGGTAACGCATACCCGTGGTGTTCCTCTCGTAGTGTTACAACTCATAGGTAACGCAAACCCGCGGTGTTCCTCTCGTAGTGTTACAACTCATAGGTAACGCAAACCCGCGGTGTTCCTCTCGTAGTGTTACAACTCATAGGTAACGCAAACCCGCGGTGTTCCTCACATAGTGTTACTACTCATAGGTAACGCATACCCGTGGTGTTCCTCACATAGTGTTACTACTCATAGGTAACGCATACCCGTGGTGTTCCTCTCTTAGTGTTACTACTCATAGGTAACGCATACCCGCGGTGTTCCTCACATAGTGTTACTACTCATAGGTAACGCATACCCGTGGTGTTCCTCACATAGTGTTACTACTCATTGGTAACGCAAACCCGTGGTGTTCCTCACATAGTGTTACTACTCATAGGTAACGCAAACCCGTGGTGTTCCTCACATAGTGTTACTACTCATAGGTAACGCAAACCCGCGGTGTTCCTCTCTTAGTGTTACTACTCATTGGTAACGCAAACCCGCGGTGTTCCTCACATAGTGTTACTACTCATAGGTAACGCAAACCCGCGGTGTTCCTCACATAGTGTTACTACTCATAGGTAACGCAAACCCGCGGTGTTCCTCACATAGTGTTACTACTCATTGGTAACGCAAACCCGCGGTGTTCCTCACATAGTGTTACTACTCATAGGTAACGCAAACCCGCGGTGTTCCTCACATAGTGTTACTACTCATAGGTAACGCAAACCCGCGGTGTTCCTCACATAGTGTTACTACTCATTGGTAACGCAAACCCGCGGTGTTCCTCACATAGTGTTACTACTCATAGGTAACGCAAACCCGCGGTGTTCCTCACATAGTGTTACTACTCATAGGTAACGCAAACCCGCGGTGTTCCTCACATAGTGTTACTACTCATTGGTAACGCAAACCCGCGGTGTTCCTCACATAGTGTTACTACTCATTGGTAACGCAGACCCGTGATGTTCCTCACATTGTGGCACTAATAGGTGTGCCGCACCAAGCTTGCCTTGGTTGCATACTTCTTGGAAAATACCGTACTCTTTGACTGCTATCGACATCTATGTCGATCTAATTCCTGGACATGACGTTTGACTTGTTTTCTCCTTGGCTGAGAGCACTTCCGGCCATCAGGCGAAGTGTCTGTTGTCATTCTTGTGCTTGCCTTCTTTGAAGTAAGATCGTTTGACTGTGAAGCCAACAGGGCGCGTCGTGAAACTATGAGCCTATTGAGATGCGAAATATTTTACTTGTGTCGTTTGCTGTTCCTGCCGTGGATGTATCCACTCATTTGCTTGACTCTCTCCTTGAGTCGCTGTTTGGTGAATAACTAAAGTCTCTGCACTCTACCCGGCTAATACATGTAATTATCATTTCTTGGTTTTCTATAGTGCGTGGGCATATTAATTATATTTTATACTGCTACTTTACGTTTCATTTTACTGTAGATTTCCGTTCATCTTATTGTGTGCTTTATTTTTCTTGTCATATAAACCTGTGAGAATGGAGGATGATATTGGTCTGCTGTGTGATTGGTTTTGTGTGCAAGTGATTTGCTCCTTTGAGAACTACCACTTTTGGCCATTCGTCGATTTCTTTCATGGCCGAGCTCCAGATGTGTGACGCTGCGTTTTTGACGCTATGACTGGCATTCATGTTCTTCCACGGCGAGGTGATATGACTACATTGTGGGCGTGCTGGTTATGATGATTGTTGCTACGAGTTATGTTGGGATATGCCTTGCCTCGATTCGGCAATCCTGTATTATTCTTACACATCTTGTAATGAGCTCACGAAAACGCTCCGTCATGCTATACGGATTATATTCGTAATGTGCCTTGACATACTGGTTTATTTTGATCACATACGTTTCTTTCTTGGTCTATATGTTATGTACGTTTGTGTGGTTGTGCTGTCTGTCTACCTGATTAATAATATTCCCCGCATCTCACAGTGTTCTTTTCATTTTTATTTGTACTTTCTTTATTTTCATTCTCTGGTCTATTTGCTGGCCTGTAACGTTTGTTGTGTTCCTTTGAATGTGTTAGTTTTGTTTACTCTGCCTCGTAACTATGGCAACCATCTTTATCTACTTGTGTTCCTGGGGGTGCTGTGTATTCATTATGGGGGATTGTTGTGCAGAGCCGCGCCTCTGGTTATGCTCCTACTGATACGCGGATCATGTTGAGTTGCGAACGGGTTGTACTAAATGTTTTGATGTGTGTGTATTTCTTTCAAAGTTTGTCCACTTTTATTATTTTATTACGAGGATTAATGCATCACACGTCACGCGTATGAAACTATGTGAGGCCAATCAACCGTGCGTTATGAGATTTGGAATTGTGAGAAGCGAGTGCGGCCATGCTTGGTTTGTGTTCGATGAGCCTCTCAATATCATTGGATGTAAAGTCTATGTGGTAGATATCCGATGCATATTCTTGTAAGTTATTTCAAACTATTTTTATTTGTCTTACCTTGCTTTATGTTTGTTAATAAACCCCCATATTTTTTTCGACCCCGTTGTGTGATTTGCTGGGAAGTGCTCTGGGTTCATGCCATTCCTGTTTTCCCCCTTTGCTCTAATTAGGCACGAGTTTAGCTCCCAGGCTGTTTTAGTCTGTTCCAATCCGTCCACTGCCTATTAAAGTGGTAAGTGGGTAAGTATCCACGGATCTGTCGGTATATGTACGTGAGAGTGTGTGGGCATATGCATGTGTGTGCTTACCTGCGTGTGTGTCTTCGGTAGGTGAGTGTGTGTGTGTGTGTGTCTGTGCCTGTCGGACGTTTCATAGGTAACGTACACCCGTGGTGTTCCTCGCATAGTGGTACTAACCCCCCAATGGCACTACAGCCCTTGAAGGGCCTTGGATTTCCAAGCGACCGCTGCTCAACCGAAGGCCTGCAGATTGCGAGGTGTCGCGTGGTCTGCACAACGAATCCTCTCGGCCGTTATTCCTGGTTTTCGAGACCGGGGCCGGTATCTTACCTAGAGATAGCTCCTCAATTCTAATCACGTAGGCTGACTGGACTTAGAGCCAGCCCTCAGGTCCAGGTAAAAATCCCTGACCTGGGCGGGAATCAAAGTCGTGGCCACCAGGTGAGATGCAGGCACGCTACCCCTAAAACACGGGGTCGGCCCATGGTGGTACTATTCATAAGTAACGCAGACCCATGGTGTTCCTCACATAGTGGTACTACTCACGGGCAGCACAGACCCATGGTGTTCCTCACATAGTGGTACTACTCACGGGCAACACAGACCCATGGTGTTCCTCACATAGTCATACTACTCACGGGCAACCCAGAACCGTGGTGTTCCTCACATAGTGGTACTACTCACGGGAAGCACAGACCCATGGTGTTCCTCACATAGTCGTACTTCTCACGGGCAACACAGACCCATGGTGTTCCTCACATAGTGGTACTACTCACGGGCAACACAGACCCATGGTGTTCCTCACATAGTCGTACTACTCACGGGCAACCCAGAACCGTGGTGTTCCTCACATAGAGGTACTACTCACGGGCAACACAGACCCATGGTGTTCCTCACATAGTCATACTACTCACGGGCAACCCAGAACCGTGGTGTTCCTCACATAGTGGTACTACTCACGGGAAGCACAGACCCATGGTGTTCCTCACATAGAGGTACTACTCACGGGCAACACAGACCCATGGTGTTCCTCACATAGTCGTACTTCTCACGGGCAACACAGAACCGTGGTGTTCCTCACATAGTCGTACTACTCACGGGCAGCACAGACCCATGGTGTTCCTCACATAGTCGTACTTCTCACGGGCAACACAGAACCGTGGTGTTTCTCACATAGTCGTACTACTCGCGGGCAACACAGACCCATGGTGTTCCTCACATAGTCGTACTACTCACGGGCAACACAGACTCATGGTGTTTCTCACATAGTCGTACTTCTCACGGGCAGCACAGACCCATGGTGTTCCTCACATAGTCGTACTACTCACGGGCAACACAGACCCATGGTGTTCCTCACATAGTCGTACTACTCACGGGCAACACAGAACCGTGGTGTTCCTCACATAGTCGTACTACTCACGGGCAACACAGACCCATGGTGTTCCTCACATAGTCGTACTACTCACGGGCAACACAGACTCATGGTGTTTCTCACATAGTGATACTAATCTCAAGTATTCCCATGGTTCTATGTCCATCATCACTTGGTCGCCCCTTTTAGTTGCCTCCTGCGACTGGCATGGGATATCGTGGGTGTATTCGTCTGTGTCCCCCTCCCGCATAACATTGACGATGAAGTACCTCATTTGAACGAACAACTTTACACGAGAGACATTTCCCGTTACGTACTGCTCGAGCAAAGCGACCGTCTAATCCTTGGCTGTAATCAAATGAAAGACAGAAATGCAGCCTATAATTATTATGTGAAACACCCAGTGGCGGGTTGTGATGTTTCGTATATAATGGTCACCCTATGGTTTAATTACAGACGTGGATAATATCAGTCTAAAACACACACACACACATTGAGCCTACACCTGACCGAAAGTGCTGGCTGTGCGGTTAGGGGTACGCAGCTCTGAGCTTTAATTATGGAGATAGTGGGTTCTAACCCCACTCTCGACACTCCTAAGTATGTTTTCCGTGGTTTACCATTTTCAAAACAAGCAAAGGCTGTACCTATACCTCTCCTGTCCCATCGTCGCTATAAGGCCTGTCTGTGTCACTGCGACGTAAAGCCTATTGTAAAGAAGACTTACGGTCCAGAAGACCCCGTATTCGGTTTGCGGCCTCTTGGGGATATCAACTGACTAGGTGTTTGCGTTCATTTCTATACACTTCTCTTCATTTAAACACCAGACTACGAACAGCTATAATCGTGTTGTTGGGAGATTGTCGTTGGGAAAGGCATCCGGCGCAAAAATGAGGAAAATACACATCAAGTTATGATCTTAGTAAATTTGAGAATAAAAATCCTGAAAAAGGAACACTTCAGTCATGAGCTACAAACATCATTATTCCTCACAATTCGTTTTAAAAGCCTGGTATTTGTTCTCCCGTTCAAGAATGATAATCAAGGGTATTTAGTTCTGGTGAGTTCGATGGCCAAACATTTGGTGTGATATGGCCGTGAAAATTGGCTCCGATCCAATCTCTATGTGCAGGATCGATTACTACGGGAACATACGCTGTCCTTCCAGGGATTCTCCAGCACCTCCAATATTGACATCGACGTCAACAGGAAGGTGACCGGGGTCACGACGTGGCCATCAGAGTTGCGGGAAACATCACAACGATCCAGACAGAAACACCTCAAATTTGTCCGGCTCATATTTGATCCTGGAAGAAATCAACTTCACTGGGGGACGACCTCAACAGGTGAAGGTCTTTAGCAGTGCGGGTGCACCAACAAGAGCACTGTGGATCGTGGAGATATCTAACAACAGTCTAGGGTTTTCACCTGCTGTGCGTGCTGAAACACAGACCATGACCGCCTAGGCTTTCACAACTGTCTCCAGCACCTCAAATGAGGAGTGTTTGTTCCAGAGGTGTTATTTCCAGTTTTAAAAAATAAATCGTTCCAGCAGTTGAATATTAGCGATTGCCATGAACTGTCCAGTTAGAAAGATACGAAAACTGAACGCATTAGCTAACATTTTCTCGGAAGCGTTGTCACCACTGACGAAAGCAGTTTAGTTTATTGCCATTCGTATATGGCGGAACTCAGGCTATGAAATCTGCTTTATACAATATACAGAATAATGCACATACAATGATTTTTACATATATTTTTAAAAATCACTAAAATTAATTTACTTAACCTGCCTAATTTTGTATCCTTATTGATAATTAAGAGCTAATTATTAAGTTTTTACGTTAGTGAGATCGACTTTTTACATATTTCAGTATCCAGGAGGTTAGAAAGCAGCAAGTACATAAACACTGCAACAGTGTAGAGCTTTGTTTGGAGTGTACTTCTGTGCTGCACAGCGGAGAAACAAGGAAGCACGGGGCAATGTGGACACAGATCTCCAAGAAATAGGTTAACGTTTCTTATGACCAGACAGTCCCCAGCGGGGAGAAGTCTGGTGGCATGACGTGGCAACCTCTGTCAATGATTTTGCGCATGGCTTCATGTCTTATATCACTGATAGAGGTTTCGAAATCCTTCAAGAACTTGCATAGAATGGCCTGGCGTGTGTCAGGTCTTGTGTGAGCCAATCCTCGGGAGAGATAAACAGGCCATTACCGCTGGGCAATTACATGCACTCGTATACATTTCGAAACCGGAACACTAGTTGAATACCTGTAACTACTAAATATGGTACTTTCCTGCTAATATGTTCACCTCGAATAACCCATAAATCAAAAATTAAGTTCCCGAAAGGAAACCATAATTTCATCGACTGCAATTGTTAAGGACAGTAAACCTCCAGCGTTTCGCCCCGGTATAGTAGTGGCGTCATCAGTTGGATTGCTACACATTTCAATCGCTAAATATCCAGCGTTTCGCCCCGGTATAGTAGTGCCGTCATCAGTTGTATTGCTACACATTTCAATCGCTAAATATCCAGCGTTTCGCCCCGGTATAGTAGTGGCGTCATCAGTTGGATTGCTACACATTTCAATCGCTAAATATCCAGCGTTTCGCCCCGGTATAGTAGTGCCGTCATCAGTTGTATTGCTACACATTTCAATCGCTAAATATCCAGCGTTTCGCCCCGGTATAGTAGTGCCGTCATCAGTTGTATTGCTACACATTTCAATCGCTAAATATCCAGCGTTTCGCCCCGGTATAGTAGTGCCGTCATCAGTTGTATTGCTACACATTTCAATCGCTAAATATCCAGCGTTTCGCCCCGGTATAGTAGTGCCGTCATCAGTTGTATTGCTACACATTTCAATCGCTAAATATCCAGCGTTTCGCCCCGGTATAGTAGTGCCGTCATCAGTTGTATTGCTACACATTTCAATCGCTAAATATCCAGCGTTTCGCCCCGGTATAGTAGTGCCGTCATCAGTTGGATTGCTACACATGTTTGTTGTGCAGTTGAGCCACTACTACTAAAATGTTTTCATTCCTCCCCTGAAGGGAGAAATGGCCCTCTTAGGCGGTGACGCAGTCCCTCTTGCCGGGAGGTTGGCTACTCTGAAGGAGGTGCTCGGAGAAGGTGAGGGGGTTGGCGGTCGTGGCCCATACTAGGAACTGTCCCTGCATTCGCCTTAGGGAAAAAGAATGGGAAACCACGGGAAACCATTCTCGCGACAGTGGGCGACCAGCCCTTCTTCGTCTCCCGAATACAGAGCCTGAGAGACATGGTAGAGCGGTTGCCCCGTGGGATGGCAGAGTGTTCGGACCACGGCCAGCGTTGGTCACTTGTGGACCTAAACCCACCCTGCATTCGCTCACGCTCACCACTACAAGCCTCCTATGGCGGTGCACTCGGGGAAGCATGTGCCTCACTTGTACAAATACCTGACTTTCGTCTTTATATCAAAAATTGCGTTCCAAGAAGGAATTTAATTTCATCGGTTGTAAATGTTAAAAACATTAAAGCCCTTTTGGCCTTCACAATCGTGAATTTTCCATAATTGTAAAATAACTGAATACAGTTTCGACAGTTGAATATATTTGAGGGACCTGAGAATAAAGAATTACTCTGCTGAGGTCGAGCTAACACAAGGTGATGAGCTCACTGGGGCGAAACGCTGCTAATTTCACGATTCAAGAGACCTAAAGAGCTGCAAGTTTCAAGATATGGAAAATCTGTTTTCTCTTTTATTTATTAACAAAAAGATCATAGTCGAAACGTTCACCTTCATTAATCTATTTCCTGGAGAAGCTAGGTGTTACTTTTGATCTGTTCATTCTCCTGCCTTCCTTGTTTCTCCGATGTGCAGCACAGAAGTACAATCCAAACAAAGCTCTACATAAATGTCTGCCTTGTTGCAGTGTTTATGTACTTGCTTCTTTGTAGTTATTTCCTTACTTTTGTAGGCTTTCGTAGACATCCCTGTTCTTTCTCTCGCCTCTTGGGTACTCCTTTCGTCACTGGTGACACTGCTTCAGTTTTCGCGACACCGGATTTTGTTTGAGTCCCATGCTTTTGGGTTACCTTCCTTCAAACAATTACCATAGTGTTTACTCTGAGGTTCCATATAGAGAGGATTTCACCAATACTCTATTTATTACCTTTGCGCCGTGTCATTTTCTTATCTTAGGCAATTCACGTGTTTCGCGTTCATTTTTACACTGCTATTCCCTCTTCTGTGTACAGTCGCTGTATGTTCACATGTCTGTGAGGTAGAGTAGTGGATAATCACTATTTTTGCCATGATATTTTGGACAGAAACACTGATTCGAGGCGGACAAATATTATCACATGCAACGAATGCACATTATTATTAGCTCATCAGTTACTGGTTATACTACACGGTTATTTTTGTCGGCAGTTTTAACCTTCCCAAGTTTAAGGCTGTAAGTTTTCGGAACGGTAAACTCGGAAACATCTCATGTGACATGATCGATACTTTGAAACCTAGCCTGGGGTCGAACCTGAGGTTTGTAAAGTTAATCCTGGACATTTAGTGAGGTTAAGGGTGATGTCTAAGCCAACCATCTTACTTTTCAAATCGCCCGCCAAGTAAGGTCATGGGAGGTTCAGCAAGCAGTCTTAGTAAGCACATTCCATGAGGTGGAGGCCTCGTCTAGGGGGTCACAGGTGGAGGTGGCTGCAGAACTGTCCAAAATTAACTACTGATGACGTAGTCACCCTAGATCCCACACCGAGCATTTACTCGGCACTGCGCTTGAAATGGGCCCTGTCTTATACTATTGAGATTCTCCGTGCTCCTATAGTGCACACTGTGCCCATTCCAGACACTATTGCTGTAAAATCGTGATTGGTCTGAAAACAGGACTCTTGATAAAAAGGCTGCAGTATTGGCCACACAGCGTAATGTCCACTGACAAAATATTACTCTAAGCATCGATATCACGCCCATGGAGCTGCTGGTGTAACTACAGATGCTATGTGTGAAATTTATTGTTATGCATTATACGCATGACTGAAGTTGGCATGATGTTGGTCTGTTGTGCGAGTGTCCGGGTACTAATATGAGGTGTATTACGGGCAGCGTGAACAACAGACTCTTCGTTTGGACCAATCGTTATAGGTACCCTTTCAAATGTCCCAGTTGATGGGGTCGTATTGGCAGTCGGTAGTCTTCTGTCAAGAAAACGATTGTGATAGAGACGTTGCGACTGGACTACGTTCTGCCTTGTTTCCCATATATGAGCAGCATATCAGCGTACTCGTCACTGGAATACATCGTGAGTGAATGAATAGGTGCTGTGATATGACCTGTTTAGTGTGCATAAACAAATGGGACACGATCTCAAGGTAAAAAACATGCATAAATTTGGAATCCAACCACTACATTACCGGTATTCAGACACCTCGTGTTGCCGGCCCTTAACGCTCGTTACAGGATTAATATTTAAGTATGGCCGTTTCACATCGGAAGTTAATACTCTTCCTTTCTTCTTTCTTTCTTAATCTGTTTTCCCTCCATGGTTAGTTTTCCCTCGGATTCACAAGGGTATTGTCCTAAAGCGTGAGAATTTTGGTCAGGGGATGTAACTGAGGAGGAGGACCAGTTTCTATGCCCGGTGGACTCACTCGCTATGTTGAACAGGGATCTTGTGGGTGATGGGAAATTGGAAGGTTAAGCAAGGAAGGGGAAGGAAGCGGCCGTGACCTTAAGTTGGTAGAAGTGGGAAATTCCGGAAAATCACTTTGAGGATGGCTGAGGTTGGAATCGAACCCCATCTTATCAGTTGACCTCCCAAGGCTGAGTGGAATCCGTTCAAGCCGTTATGCCACTTATGAAATTTTGTGCCAGAGCCTGTAATCGAACTCGGGCCTCCGGAAGTGGCAGCTAATCACGCTAACCACTTCACCACAGAGGTGGACCGAAAGTTAGTATCCGCGTCAAAGTCTTCCAAAATGCTTTACAACGTTCATTTAACTTGTTACCATTGCGGAGCACGTGGTATACATATTAATTCGACCGTACTTTATCTATAAATTAGCAACAATTGAACGTACTCTTCATAGGAATAGATGGTGAGGAAGTGAATAAGTGGTGTGATGTGACTTGGTAGACGTTTGTATGCATTGGAGGTTGTGGATTCTAATCCCATGTGGTCCGCCCTCAAAATGGTTTTCTTTGCGTACCCATTTTTACCACTAGGCAAATGCCTGAACACTACCTTAATAAAAAAAGGAAGGCCGATTTCCTTTCCAATCTGTCCCCCACGCATCCTTCGGGGAAAGACGCCAAATCGAAGAGTACCCCTTAATACCAATAGCAAAACAATATTGATTATTACTGTATCCCCGCACTTCTGTCGTTCAGAAAGAATTGTCTGATGCTGGATTCGAACCACTACACACCTCGTGCTCCAGCCCGTAACCGATTGAGCCACGATGTCAACATCCATGATGCTTGCTTGAGGTTTAGGGCTTTAGTATGGCCGTTCCACCTGGAAAGTTAATATCCCGAGTCAGAGTCATTTAACTTCTCTACATTAGAGTACGCGATCGTATAAAGGTGCCGGTGTTACGTGAAGGCGAAAATCTTCACCAAATGATCCTTAGTATTTGGCGCGGAAGTGTTCAAGGTAATTTTTCCATCGCTACGTTCATGGATCAATTTACAGTGATGGCACGCAGGCAGGAGAGAGCCTTATCTACAATATATCACAAAAACCTAACATGTTACAGACATGAAAATTGGTATTTGGAATCTTCTTTAAAAATAAAAAAACCACACATTTTTGTTTTCAGAAAATCCACTTAAGGGGTGAGGGCAGGGGGGGGGGGTTAAAAGAAGTGAGGAAGGAGTTGAATTCTTTATATGAGGATACATATATCTCAGAAATTGAAGATGTTACAGACATTAAAACTGATACTTAGAATCTCTTTTAAAAATAAATGAACACACTTTATTTGGAAAATCCACTTAAGGGGGGTGAAATAATAAAAAAGTGGGTGAGTTTTTAAAATGAGTTTCTTCTTCTTCTATGGCTTTTCCCCCACCTGCAGGTTCGCGGGTGCGAACTGTGTCACACATATGTGGATTTGACCCTGTTTTATGGCTGGATGCCCTTCCTGACTCCAACCCCGTGTGTAGGGATGTAATTACTATTGCATCTTCCTGTTGTGGTTGGTAATGTGGTGTGTTGAGTTAATATGAAGAGGAGAGTGTTGGAACAAACAGAAATAAGCTGTTCCCGAGCCAGATGAATTAATCACACGTGATTACAATCCCCGACCCAGCCTCGAGTTGAACCGGGCACCCTGTGAACCGAAGGTCTTAACGTTGACCACTCAGCCAAGGTGTGGGGCAGTTTTTAAATGAGTACATCTCATAAACTTAACATGTTACAGGCGTAAAAATTGGTGTTTGTAATCCCATTTAAAAATAAAGAAACACGTACTTTTGGTTTTCAGAAAATCAGCTTAAGCTGGAGATTGAAAATAGGTGAAGGAGGAGTTGATAATAATAATAATAATAATGTTATTTGTTTTACGTCCCACTAACTACTTTTTAAGGTCTTCGGAGACGCCGAGGTGCCGGAATGTAGTGCCGCAGGAGTTCTTTAACGTGCCAGTAAATCTACCGACACGGAGCTGTCGTATTTCAGCACCTTCAAATACCACCGGACTGAGCCAGGATCGAACCTGCCAAGTTGGGGTTAGAAGGCCAGCGCCTTAACCGTCTGAGCCACTCAGCCCGGCAAGGAGGAGTTGAATTCTCTTTATGAGGATACTTATATCTCAAAAACTAAGATGTTACAAACGTGAAACTCGGTATTTGGAATCTCCTTTAGAAAAAAAAAAAAACTTTTTTCGACTTAAAAGAGGACTGTTTCTCACATGTAGAGTTCCATGTCGCATGTTCCAGATTTAGCTCTGCCAGTAGCTTGGTCATCTTAGCCCCAAAAGGCCGTGGGTAACAGCTAGTCTATCATAAGGGGAAAGTTACTTGGTGCTCATAAAACTACATCATAAAAATCTTCAGGTTATCTGCCTAATTTGGGTTGCCTATCTCCGAAAAGTAAGGGGTTGGTGAACCCCCCCGGTATGTCAACTCATCGCCGGCTGCTTTTTTCAAAGTTTTCGGGTACAAGTGACATGGGGCGTTAAAATGTCTTAATTACTTTTAGGGTAACAAATATTTAAAATGTGTTATATCCCGAACTGTTCTTTAGCATAAAATGTTTCTTTTTAAATACGTTACATCTTCGTTTAACGTATCTACTACTTTCCTGTATATTTGCAAAAATAACTGATAGTGGTGGACAGAAAATATCCAGTTCTCTAGTTATTCTTCCTCTATACGTTATATTATGCATTCTCTCAGAATAGTAACTCTAGGTCAATATCGATCCTTGTATTAGTTAATTCTATTACTAGAAGGGACTACTACTTCACTCTTCAGCTGAAGTAGTGTATATATAAAGCTAAAGAAGGGAACAGGACAGCTCTGAATGCACCGTAGCTTAGACCGTGGAGTCAGTTGTGCTAGCGTTTCAGCCAACAGGTGCCTACGTATTTTGATGACTAGAATACGTAATTTCCAATTTTGCCTCTTCGAGCCGATAAATATAAACACTAATGACTTCTAGTAACCTAAAGTAATGATCAGGTTCTAATTAGCAGACGATAATGAAAAGGAGCCAACGAGCAGTCAGTAATGAGTATAATCGCTAATGAACAGGGGCTAATGAGAAGAGCATAATAAGCAGTTACTAATGAGCACGGACGAATGAACACTGGCCTATGAGCAATCGCTAATAAGCTGGGAATAAAGAGCAGTCGTAAATGAGCAAGAACTAATCAGCCGTTGGTAATGAGCAAGGGCTAATGAGCAGTCGGTAATGTGCAGAGGCTAATAAGCAACAGTCTAATAAGCACTCCACATCCACTTCACTCTACGCCTCCACCACAATCTTTACCTCGTCCTCCGTCTACACTTCCACCTCAATCTCAACCTCCGCCTCCATCTCAATATCAATCTCAACCTCCACCTCAACCTTGAGGTGGTCATATACACTAGAAACATATTTTTTAAAGAATAATCTCTAGCACTGTTAAATTCTTCTGTTGTTTTATCCTGAACAAACTAAGAGATTCTAAAGTTTGTTTTACACTAATTTTATCTTACTTGTTTATAAAAAATTATGTGTTGCTACTTACACTGGAGTAATTAAAGTCGTCTATCTCTCACATTTTAAAACCAAAATCCGTGAACTTTGAACATAAGCAATTTACATTACATGGGGATGGTCCCTACCACTTTTGTTGGAATCAGTCACAAGTAAGGGCTCTAAAGTTATATTACAATTTAAGTTTCTTAACATTTTGTTTAACGAAATTGTTTAAAGCGTTGTTAAAGTTACATTTTAAAGGATATCATTTTCTCAGTGCTAAGGAACATAGATGCATGTATTAGCTTTAATTTATAATAAAAATCATGCAGATACCATTTCTGTGACAAAAGTTAAAGCACTTTGAATTACTCCAAATGCCAGGAAATGAATTAATGAGTAAATCGCATTTGAAGTTTACTTAGTATGTCTTCACTCACATGCTGTTTTTATCACATCAGAAAACTCCTGGGACTTACAAAGGTCCTTCCATGCTCTTCCTTTATCTTTGTCTGGACTACGACGTTCCTCCTCCTTGTCTTCCCTTCTGGCACGTGTTGAGATACAAAGTTGGTCTGAATGTTTCACTGGGTTTACCATGTACTTTCCAGGAATTATGTTCATTCTCTTCATTACCTGAAGCTCTATCCGTCTTCCATAATTAATGTGACATACAGCATCCATTACTGATAGTTTTAATGTGATGAGACCAGCATAGGAGGTTTTCGGAAACCACAGCCAAGTGGTGCCATTGAACGACTCGTCATTATTTTGTGTCTTGCCAAGCAGACACTTTGCAACCCTATCAGGAGCAGACAGGTGTTGCATTCTGGTAGGATGCACATGCAGTAATATGAAACAAGTGATGAACGATATGCTACTTGACGGAAATCACTAGGAATTTAAAGAGAAAGTCAATTTAGGATCGAAAAGAATTTTATAGATCTGCTGATACGCCAGACATGACAGCTGTCAGTCAGAACAAGTTCGGAGGCCCTATTCACATCATCAGTACATATGCAACTGAAATGCACTAGCCTCCCATGCACTAGCTCTCCGATGTCCCAGATTTGTGGTTGTTTATCGAAACATTTACTCCTGAAAAAATGTCCCCGCAAGGATCCTATACAACAATGTGCGCTCGAGAACTTATTGAGCCACTATACGCATTGAATAAGTAAGGCTTTCTTGTCTGTCCTGTACCTTTCCTTGCTTTGATACTGACCACTCAAGTTTTAGATTTCAGCGGTTTGAACGGATTCAGTATTAATCGACTGCCCTTGCAGTCAAGATCCGCCTTCTTCTTGGTTTGAATGAGAAGGTATTAATACATTAATATATTGCAGTCGCTGTAGTACTTAATCGTGTGATGAAATAGACAATTTCTCCTATTGCACAGTTTATCAACCATAGTTTAGCAATCACTTGTACTAACTATCACATTTTTCGGAAGAACGACAGCTGGTCAATTTATTTATTTATTTATTTATTTATTTATTTATTTATTTATTTATTTATTTATTTATTTATTTATTTATTTATTTATTTATATTTTTTTCGTCAGGGCCATCTATGGACCACGGTGCTTGTGTTTTAGCTGTTTCTTGATGTCATCGTCATTGTTTGCTACAATTGGTGTTCTTAGCGGTTGGTTTGGCAGCTGTTTTCTTGTTGGTACCTCGAGCTTTCCTGATGGCCCAGTAGTCCTTCATTTCCAGCTAAATTCAATCTCACGTTCCTTAGACCATTTCCTGGTCTCGTCTTTTGGTCTGTGGGTAACTTCTCCAATCAGATATTTCGTTTTGATTTATATGGAGTTCCGAAAGGTCCTTCTCAACTTGCTTCATCCACACGAATCCAGTAGCTTTGCCCTTGTTAGCAGCTTTGAAGGTCCTATGGGATAACCTATTTGAGTCCATGGGATAACCTATTTGAGTCCATTCTGGATAGGTGTCCGTAAAAAGCCAGTCGCCTTTTTCTGATGGCATCTATGAGATTTTCTTGGTGTTTATATAGCCCACGATTTGGTTGATACCATCGACTTACATCTGGTAAAATTCTTGGTCCCACTATCCGTGTCAGGAACTTTCTTCCTTGTACCTCGAGGGCTCTTAGTTGGGTCTTCTTAGTTAAATATAGACACTCGACTGGATAGAGGACTGAAGGTCTGATTACTGCATTGTAGTGTCTTAGTTTGACATTCGACAGATTTTTCAAAGCATATAGCTTTCTACAGGCAAGGTAAGCCTTATCTAGTTTGAGTCAAGAGGCCATTGTTTCACTGAGGTCCTCTGAGAAGGTACTTTACACTTTTGACTCTCTTGATGTTGATATTATCACTGACTCTCATCTTTCCAGAGGCATCTTTGATGTTTGTAACAAACTCGGTCTTTCCTATGCTGATGAAAAGACCTATTTTAGCCGCTACTGAGTGCAGTGTTTGGAGCTGAGTAGTAGCCTCCTGTATGTCATTTGCCAATAAAGTCAGATCGTCTGCAAAGGCTAGGCATGTATCCTTAGGTTGTTGGCTTTAATCCCCATCCGTAATCCAGTGTTTTCTGGAAGGAATCTCATCCACTCCCTAATGATATTTTTTGCAGAACGCAATTAAATAATATGCATGAGATGCCATCTCCTTGTCTGACAACTGCTTTAATGGCGAAACTCTCCGAGAGTTGTCCTCTAAACTTTACTCTGGCTGTGGTATTGTGCAAGGTGGCTTGCACCAGCCTGTTGATCTTGTCGTTAAGTCCTAGTTCTCTTAATGTCTTATAAAGAGTACCTAATTCTGTCTACTGAGTCGTATGCTTTCTGGAAGTCGACAAATATAGCTACCCATTGTCGGGCTATTGACTTGCTGTATTGAAGAATGGTCTTCAGATTTTGTATCCCCGGTACAGGACCTCGAGGCTCTGAACCCTGCTTGATATTCTCCTAACTCTTTATCCAACTGTCTTGTTACAAGGCGTTCCAGAATCTTGGAAAATATCTTATAGGTAACAGCAAGGAGTGATATTCCTCTATAGTTACTGGGATCTGTTTTGCTTCCCTGCTTGTGGATTGGATGGATAATGGCTGACGTCCAATCATCTGGGAGCCTCTCACTAGTCCATATGTCCAGAATTACTTTACGTATGCTCCTGAAGGTGTGTTCTCCGGCATGTTTTAGCATGTCTGCTACTATCCCATCTTCCCCGGTAGCTTTATTATTCTCGAGTAGTTTAATTATATCTCTGACTTCTTCATAGGTTGGAGGAGGGATAAACTCAGTACTAAGGTTAGTTGGTTCTGTAACTTGGAGACGTTCAATAGGTTCTTCTGCATTTAAGAGTCCTTTGAAGTAGTTAGCCAGGGTCTTGGTACAATCGCTGTCATTAAGACACAGGAATCCATCTGGTCTCTGGAGATGTAAGGCAGGGGAAGCGAATTGGGTTGTTCGTTGCTTGAGGCCCTTGTATATATCTCTAGAGTTGTTCATTACAAAATCCTCCTCTGCTTGCTTAATCAGTTCCTGGTTCAAACACCTTCCCAGAAAGGCAATGACATGGCGATGCCCAAATAGCATGATGGGTGAATTCCAAATCGACCAGCAATAGACAAGCTGCACCACAGGGATATTATGAATGTCAAGGTGATACGAGGAGCCAACATCGACTCTGATCACCACCTGTCTCTGGTTAAAACGAACCTGAAACCACTAATAAAGACCATGGGCATGTTAGCAAAAAACACGAAGATTCCTAGGTTTATTTATTTATTTACTTATTATATATATAATTCGTTGGGTCCATCAAGGACCACGTTAAGTCTTGTTGTATTTGACACTGAACTTGGCCTTCTTTAGAGCCCAATTTTCCCTCATTCTTTGTGAGTGGGCCTGCTTACGCTCCTCTGTCCAAGGGGCACAGTGTCTTCTCTTCGGTTGCTCGTATCGGTTTAGCCCGTTCGTCAATATTTTCTTGCGGAAGAAATCTCTGTTAAGGGCGTCTTCAGCTGAGATATGTAGCATTTTCAGGTCTTCTTTGGTATTTCTAAACCATGGAATTGTGGTTTTGGGGTTTGAATCAAAAAAGTGAAATATTTCTTTAGTTAACTTTCTTCCGTCCATTCTTTTCAGATGACCGTAAAATCGTGCCCGTCTTTTTCTGATTGTGTCGGTAATTTTATCTATTTTGCTGTAGACTTCCTTGTTGGATCTCTTTTGATGGATTCCATTTCTGTACTTTGATCCCAAGATTCCTCTCACAATTTTGCGTTCTCTTTCCTCCAGTTCTTCAAGGAGTCCTTTGTTGGCATTTAGAGACAGGGTTTCGGCTGCATATAGAACTACTGGCTTCAGAACTGTTTCATAGTGACGTATCTTGGTTTTTCGGGAAAGGCATTTTTTTGTTGTAGATTGTGCGGGATGTTTCGTAGGCTATTTCCAGTTTGCGTACTCGCTCCTGAAGTGCTTCTTTGTCCAGTCCATTTTTCATGATGATCTCACCCAGGTATTTGAATTTGTCTACTCGGTTGATGTCCCCGTATTTTGTATGGAGTTTTGGTGGAGCCTCTTTGATGTTAGTCATTACTTCTGTTTTCTCAAA
Organism: Anabrus simplex; assembly: GCF_040414725.1. Classification (NCBI taxonomy): domain Eukaryota; kingdom Metazoa; phylum Arthropoda; class Insecta; order Orthoptera; family Tettigoniidae; genus Anabrus; species Anabrus simplex. Next base: position 111,597,311 of record NC_090279.1, on the reverse strand, counting down.
CGATATCTGCAAACCAGTTTGTTCGGCAATTTCCTTTAAAATTTCAACTTGAGCTCTAGCAGTTTCTATATCGTTTGAGAGAACAGCAATATCATCGGCAAATGCTAAGCAGTCTGTTGCGATCCCCTTGGATTTGGTTCCTATTCTCAATGGACTGTAGTTGGATTGCTGTAATCTCACCCGCCAGGTTCTGATGATCTTTTCAAGAACACAGTTGAAGAGTATCGGGGATAGCCCATCACCTTGTCGGACTCCTGTTTTGATGTCAAAGGAATGCGAGAGACATCCGTGGAACTTCACCTTGGATTCTGTATCGGTCAGGGTGGCTCTAATTAATGCCAGCAGTTTCAAATCAACTCCAGATTCATTTAAGATGTTTAGCAGGACTTCACGGTCAATGGAGTCGTACGCTTTCTTAAAGTCCACATATTTATTTATTTATTTTTATTTATTTATTTATTTATTTATTTATTTATTTATTTATTTATTTATTTATTTATTTATTTATTTATTTATTTATTTATTTATTTATTTATTTATTTATTTATTTATTTATTTATTTATTTTATTTATACATTCATTGTTGTTCTTCTGTCCCTTTTTTCTCTTTGGGGTAATATGGTCCACGAAAAACCTGAACGGATTCTAGTATACTCTCAGGATATTGTCGATATAGTAAGCCCCTAGACAGGTTTCCTATACCAATCAACATCACGATTTACTTTCAATGTTCGCAGCATTTAAGTACTGGGAAACGAACTGCTCGTATCTTCATGAAGAATAAACAATAATTTTTTAAAAATCAAAAAATTAGCTTGTAATTCCACTAGTCTACTTTTTACCCAATACCAGTGTGTACGTGGTAACGCGAGTGCTCGGAACATGCACTGTACCATTAATGTCACCCAGTTCCCTCTTCTGCCAGAGTGGCGCTTGAATGAAATGGCACGAGGTATCGGTACCACTCAAGTTTGATTACATTTTACTGCCTCTTTTTTGCATAATATGACAATGCTTATACCGTACGTATATATAAATATAATGAGCAGGTTACTTTACATTAATCAGCATATCGACCTTAAACTGAAAGGATTACTTTAGCCTAATTCCCATTATAGGCGAGACAGTTATTTGTTTAGCGCATGGCTAGAGATACAGTGTCCGACGTAGATAGATCTACATTTCTACGTACGTATATCTACATTTGGGATGTAGTCTATAGTTTCCGGGGTCACGAGAGCAAAGTCGCTAGTACTGCCATCATACTCGGTGATGATGTGCTGGATCCTCCGTTGTGTAGCACCGCGGTCATACTCAGGCACTCAAATTCTGTTCCACTTGTAGTGGAAAGCTGCACAGTTCCCGTCGTTGGTTCGAATCCTGGCCAGTGGGGATCACAGTCTTCGTGGGAGATTGAAACCAGGTGGTGGCGTTTTCTTAACATGAGGCACACTGTTTGTCTGAATGTCTCACACGCTATAATTACAGTAATGATTTATTCAGGCGATCTTTTCCTGCTTGTGTTTAATGCTCGGAGACATTATCCAGAAGCAGTTTCTTCACACTCACACTCTCTATGCTTCCTTCATGATAACTATTTATAGGAGCATTAGCTTGCACTGTTGTCGGAGTGGTACAGGGCATTTGCACCCACAGAGCACTCTACTAATTTTCTAGAGCCATTTATGGTGATGACAAATCCCATTATATAAAACTATGTACATTCATTTACTTCCGCCAACAGTGTAATTAAGTGGAAAATGACTTTACCTTATAAATTATCTGTTGGTGACAAGATTGTATGAGCTCTAGAAACTTTTGTGAAGCTCTGGAAAGTAATGTACGTTTCTCAGGTTCATGTTGCATGTAGACTTGCCTACATTGGGGTTCGAAACAACTATTTGCCGAATACAAGGTAACAGTTTCGAACCTCGATCAACGTAGCTAACACGCTGCGTTCTGTGACGTTTATCCTGATTTTACTGAGTTTACTTTTCAGAATATGAGAGTTTTGGTACCCAGTCACCTGATATTACTAAAACATCGTGTCTAAATAATCTCCGTTAAATTTCACAGACACCACATCAATACCGCATCATCCTATGAAAATAATCTGGAATGTCTACCGTTGACATTAAGGTTGCCGCAGAAACTATCATTGTAATTTTTTCCACGCTAGTGCCGTCATCTTAATTCTTCTTAAATTGCTTCAAAAATGTGTCTAATTTTCGTTATTGCTTTTGCGCTGAAAATTCTCTTCAAACAGTAGAATAATTTGTAATTATCTGAAAACATTACGCTGGTCTCAGAATTCTCAAATACTTTGGCCCGTCGTATTGAATAAAATATAACCCATTCATAACAGGGACTGGCTGCATAAGGAACGGTATTACTAGAATCGCTCATACCTCAGCCACTTTCTTACTGACAAAGCCAAGTATAAGACTGAGACAGGTCAATGAAAGTAACAACTATATTCTAGCCCATACCAGAAGACACAGTGCACTGTAAAAACTACATCCCGCCAGCAAAGGCATCGTCGTATTGAATAAAATATAAACCAATGGCTGATGATTTAATGAATGAGTGTGATTATATGTTACACAGCTTTGTGCGTCTGGAGATTTAGGATTCACATGTGTTTGAATCCTTTTAATACATACTCTCGGATGAGCTGCGTGTACTATGTCAACAGCAAACAGCGCCTTCGATTGTGACAGCATTTCATAATATTTCCCTCCGTAATAAACTGTGTAAACAGTTTCCTATACACTTGTTTTGAAAGCATATGAACATAGGTCCTAGGTTCGATGTCGTAATTTTAACAGAAATTTGGTCACCGTGTAATGTAAGTATAAGTAACCATGCCATGTACAAATTTTAATGCAATGAGGGTTCAATTAACAAACGTGGGAGTGCTGTATTAATGCCAAAAAATGTTTTATTATGAAATGGAAATTTTGAGTGCGATAACTTTATAATTCACAGAGTAGTAACTGACGACAAGAAGATAGAAGCTATTGCAGGAGTATATCGGACACAAGAAAACCACAAACAGCAGTGTCTCAGTGCGTTGTTATCTCCAGGAGGGATGCTATGGTCAAACCGACCTGATAATAGGCAACAATTTAATAGACATTTTAAATTCGCTCGACTGTGATGTATATCTCACAATTTTGCAAGTAACTAATTTTCAGCCCGAAATAAACAATCCTACCAAAGTAACTGGTACAAGTAAATCGAGGCTGATCCGGTCATTTTAATCCTGTATTGATCCTCCGCTGATTAAAAGTAGCATGAGAAGCGGCAGCATTCTCTCGATCATATCTCAAAAAATTCTATCATTAACCTATAGCTGTGAGTCTCTCGTAATCACGCAATTTTCGACGTAACTCTTTTATAATATATCGTATTGACTTTAGAAACCGCGATCGGAGCAAAAAATACTCTTTGTAAAATATTGTTCCTATCAAGAGCATCTACACCCTTTCCTATGTAAATCAACCAAGCTATTAACAATATTATAAACTTTGTACCTCATTTTCAGATTTCTAAATCCTTGTTGTTGCTAGAGCTTACGAGATCATTAATATTGTTGTTACTCATTCAAATTTTCTATTTGTCAATTTTTAAATTAGAAAAAAGGCATGGAAATAAAATTTCAAAATGCTTCTTATCCCACGGCAAACCAGGGTATAGCCTTAATAATAATAGTACCGGGAGGTACACCTCAAAGCCGCGGATTCCAAATTAGCGCCTAAATGAACTCAAACAGTGAAACTAATAACAAAATAAGTTGGAATCTTAATCAGAAGATGTCACCACTGAAATATTAAGTAATTCATCAAGAAGTTTGGACATTTTTCTCAGATGACACTATCATAAAAACTATGTTCATGCACCCTGGTGCAAGGAGAAAGAACTTACAATTTAAAGTTCTGTATTTCCAGGTTTTCCATAACTGAGCTATGTTAATTTATTTTTGGGTTGGCAACCCTCCTCTTTCCTTTCCACCAGTTTTGAATCTGGCCAATCAAAAATTTCTGTCATTAATTTTCAACCTTTCACAGGCTTCTTGTTCGATTCTGAGTGTAACTTTGAGATCAACCAATTAAATCGAGAGGGTGTGGCTGGTTTAGTCTTAATGATCTCGAACCTTCCCTGAGGGTTTATAAACTGCGGCTTTTCGCGTTTCCTTGTAAATTGATCGTCGTCTTTCTGAGGCGGTGTGTTTAAACAGGAGGCGGGCGGCCTCTTTCGTCGGGAGCAGAACATCTATAAGGTAATGGCCACATAAATTATATCTTTCTTTCCCGATGGGAAAGGTCCGAATCTTTAACGATGTAACCGATTTTTCTAAAATGTAAATTTTCTTCTGGCTAAAGTAAAACTTCATAAAGCTTCATAAAGCTTTAATTGTAAATCGGGGATAGAGAGTGAGCTACCCTCTCGAGCTCCCCTTCATCTTGATTTGAGGTGACTTTGTTTCCTTAACTGTTCTCTTCCTGCGATGTGTTAAAGTAATTTCCATGCGAGCCACCTCAGTAGTTTGAGAATAGCCCCTGCTTCATGGGCCGAAAGCCCCATAGGTTTTAATATTTCATTATCTGGAGCGCAGTGTTCGCCTCCATTCAGTTCGAGTTTCGGGCCGTTTACTTGACCTGTTATTATTATTTCACAGAGGCCCTATAGGTTGGGTACTAGATACCCCTGTTTCAAATTGTAGGCTGGCCATGGAAGGCCAGAGTGTAAAATTTTGATGTTGCCTCGAGTAGGTTGGAAGAAACGGAGAGCCTGTTAGCTCTTTTCAAGTTTTGTAATTGTGAAGGGTGCCTCTGTGAGGCGTGACATCGTAATTGAGGGGGAAGTGCTCTTGAATTAAGGGGATTTCTGCCCTTGGATAAATGATTCCTTGTGTTTAATTTTTGTAAACTGGATCCGGTATATCTGACATTGTAAACTAGGGGCTTGAAGCCCCAAAAATTGTTAAAGTTCTGAATCTTGGATTATCCTAGCCTTGTTTCAAAATTGCTTTTGTGCCCGATATGTTGTTATTTGTTGTTGTTGTTGTTGTTTTTTGAAGAAATATAACCGTCAGTTAAAATTTTAAATTAAGTTTGATATTGTAGTTAGACCCATTCAAGCCCGCACCTTCTTTCACTATCTCTGCGTTCCACACAATCCCCGAAACAAGTGGTAACGGAGCGTGGTTGAATGGGTCTCAATTAAGCCCTTTTGACGGCTAAACATAGAATCCGCATCGAACTCTTAAGAATTTTCTCAGTCGTTGGATTTTTTTCTAAATTTGTAAATTTTCTATCATCATGTCTGGCCCTCGTGAAGTCCTACTTGAGCAAGGAGGAATTAATTTTTGAATTACTTATTAGAAATGTTCCATCTGGAGGCAGGGTTGCGGCAGATACTGCCAAACTTAAAGAATTGCCAATTAGTATCCCAATTTTGGGAGAAAAAGAAATTGATGAGGCTCTATCCATTATCACTGACAATACCACTGAACTAGCATCGGTAGTAAGTTTTTTAAAGTAAGCGATCCATCTCCTAATCAGCTTAAGAGAGTGCAGGCTAGACTATTCCATTTTTGTAACAGGGTTAGCGATCTATTGTCTCTAAAGTTAAAAGATCGTGCTAAGGAAGCTAACAATCTTGTTGAACACCTCTCAAAAATGTCTAATAGAGTTAATCAATTGTTGACTGGGGCAGCTGCTCCCAAAAATCACCAAGCCCCTGTGATAAACATTGCGAGTGAGGAAGATTCTTCCAAGATGGTAGAAAGTAGAAAATTTGTAGCAACGCAACAAACATCAGCCCCATTGGAAATAGAGTCTGGTCATCCCAAACAAATTCCACCTTTCTTTTTGAATAACGCTTTATCAGAAGCTTCTCAACCCCCTAGGCCGTCACCAATTATATCAGGCTGTTTTAGTAGTTTTCCCCATCCACTGGCTATGTAACTTAGGGGAATTTCTAAATTTTCCGTAAATTCCACTAATGATGTCATTTCATTTGTAAGGTTCTTAGTTGAATTTCAGGATCACGTAATAGTGTTTTCCGTCTCTCACTCTCAATTCTTCAAATGATGTATCCATATTCGGTAGGCGCCCTGTCGGACAAGATCGTCAAGCCTATAGCTGATAAATCATCTATAGAAGATTTTCACGCCCACCTGTTGGCAAATTTCATTCCGACTAGGGCTATGTCTTCTTTAATACAGAAGAACTATTTCAGAGTGCACCGACTTGACGAAAATTTTGCAGACTTCATTCAAGCTATCAGTTTTAAACCCGAATGTTCGCTCTGCATTTTTCCGAGGACCAGATTGTGCAAACCATTGTTGAAGGCATCTCTCCACCTTATAGATCCTATTTATGTTTTTAGTCTCGTCCCCAAACCTTGGCAGAGTTAGAGGCTATGGAAGTCTCAGCCCAAGGAGTGCGGTATATCGACACTTTAAGGAATCCCCTCCGCCTTCATCCCGCCGAACTTTCACCACCCATAGGTGCTACGCTTGTGGGTCTTCGGAACATCTGCGTAACAAGTGCCCAGTGATAAAATCGAGTGGGACAAAGTCTGGAGCAGAGTCATCACAAGGATGTTTCAAATGCGGCTCTTTTTCTCATCTAGCCAAGAATTGCTCTAATGTCAATAGCACCCCCTCCTGCTCAACTTCTGGTGCAACCTCCGCGAACTCCAATAATATAAAGTGACTAGTGTCATCGGCTGAGTCGGAAAGTTCATCTTCCCAAGGCTCAGCCCCCGTTAAACCCACCGAAAGCTCCGGTACGGGTAAAAATTCTTCTAACCTATCACTTGAAGGTCCTAAATAATGCCTCAGGATTGCAGCGGAGACCCCCGCAATGGTACCTATTCTTAAAATGGAATGGAATAGTGAACACGTTACCGCTCTGTTAGACTCTGGGAGTGTTTGTTCTATTATTTCGGCTAAATGGTATTCCAAATTAAAGTGTGTCTGTAAGTTTCCTGATTATTGTTCGTCTTCCTTCCAATGCATTTCGGCTAATTCATCTCCATTGGAAATGTTATGTTTCATCTTTGCCAAAATCCGTATTTCTAAATTCACTTGGAAAATGACATTGTTTGTTGTTAAACACTTGTCTTGCCCCGTAATATTGGGAGCAGATTTCATATCTTTCACTGGTCTGGTGCTCGACATTCAGAGCAAAGCGTGTACCTATAAATTTGCTAATAATTGTAAAATTCCTTTGCGAAAATCTGTGTCATGTTCATCTGTTTCGCCTACCCAGGATGAGATGTTGTTAGACATTAGACATCTACCTGAGGAGCAGGCTGAAAGTATTCGTAAGTTGTGTCAGTCGTTTTCGGATGTATTTTCCGATACTCTTGGTGTTACTGACCTTATCGAGTGCAAGATTGGGGTTACGGATGCGATCCCAGTTAGATTTCCCCCTTATAGGCTGTCTCCACCTAAAATGAAGGCTCTTAAAGAGATCATCAATCAGATGTTAAAGGACGGTATTGTTCGACCCTCCAAGTCGGCTTATTCATCGCCAATTTTTCTCGTGCCGAAACCCCAAGGGGGCTTCAGGCCTGTGATTGACTATAGGGCTCTAAATCGGAAGGTTGGTGTCACAATCTGTGCCTCTTCCCGACCTTCACTCTTGTTTTTCACGGTTTCGGAAAGCTAACTTATTTACCATCCTTGACCTCAATCAAGCGTGCAATCAGATCCCTCTAGCTGAAGAATCGAAATATCTAACAGCTTTTGTCACGGATTGGAACTTGTATGAATACAACCGCGCGCCTTTCAGGCTCCCCACGGGGGCAGCTGTGCCCACTAGACTGCTAGATAGGGTCTTTTCCGACACCAAGTTTGAATACTTGTATCACTATCTTGATGACGTCGTCGTATTTTCTGAGACCTTTGAAGAACATCTACGTAGATCATCTAAAGGAAATACTCAATCGCCTTCGTAAGGCCGGGTTGACTGTAAAGTTATCTAAGGTAGCTTTTGCTAAACATTCCATGTCATTCCCAGGGCATATTGTGTCGCCCGATGGGCTTTCTAATGATCATTCTAGAACACAGGTCATCCGTGATTTAAAACCCCCTAAGGATATCAAAGGTATATCCAGATTCATCGGCATGGTGAATTTCTTCAGAAAATTTATTCCTAACTTCGCTAACAGAGCGGCGCCCTTGAACTTACTCCGTAGGAAAAGCGTCAAATTTGAATGGGGGCCGTCTCAAGAAACCGCTTTAGAAGATCTGAAATTAGCTCCTTGCACCGCCCCTGTGCATGCTATGCCTAATTTTTCGAAGAAATTCATCGTTCAAACCGATGCCCAATCATCGGCAGTGGCTGCTGTGCATCTTCAGGAAACTGAACTCGGAAGGCGACATCATTGGCCCAAGAGGCCAAATATTTCATCTATGAACTTGAGGGTTTGGCAGTTTTATTTGCACTAGAGAAGTTCCGACTCTATCTGGAACTTGTCAAGTTCGACCTAGAAACTGATAATCAAGCTTTAAGTTGGGTATTAGCTAGGCCGCGTCGTATTGGTCGTATAGCCCGTTGGGCCATCAGGATTTCTGCCTTCCAGTTTGATGTTAGGCATATCAGAGGATCTGGAAATGTTGTTGCGGTTAGACTAAGCCGCATGTTTTCTCACGACGTGGAGACCACCAAAGAGGAAGATTTTTATTCTCTTCCCTCGCACATGCCTTCGGTTATTAATACCATTCTAAGTCATACCCCCATGTTGTTTAATGACATTGAAACATATAAACGTTAAGATCCTGTGCTGGCCCCTATTATTGAAACACTTTCTTCTGGGGAACATGTCGTCCCTTATGTGTTGAGGAACGGGATTTGTGTTGCCCGTCGGGGCATGATCAAAAGATTAAAGTAGTGGTTCGAGCTGTTCTTGAGCCTATGATCTTCAAGTACTATCATGAGACTCCAGGGCCATTTAGGCATCTTCAAAACTCGGGAAGGGATCCGCGGGATGTTCATTTGGAAAGGTATGGACGGCGAAATTCAAGAATTGTTAAAAGATTGTAAATCTTGCTGTCTTAGTTAACCCACCTAGTCCACTAAGCTAGGTCTATTATCATCTCACCAAGCGTCGCGTCCCATGGAACGCCTCTATATAGACTACGTCGGACCCTTCCCCCAATCAAAGGGGAACGCCAACAAATTCATTTTAGTGTGTAGAGATGGTTTCACGAGATTTTCTTGGTTATTTCCGACAAAGCTGGCAACCGCTCAGTCCACCCTTCTTTGTTTAATACCATATTTGCTTCTTTTGGTCCCTGACAATATATAGTTTCTGACAGTGCTAAAGACTTCATATCCAACCTCCTCCGTAAATTCTGTTTTGATCTGTCTATATCACCTGTAACTACTTCGGCATATAATCCTCAACCATCTCTGGCTGAACGGGTCAATCGCAACCTCTCACAGGCTTCTTGTTCGATTCTGAGTGTAACTTTGAGATTAACTAATTAAATTGAGAGGGTGTGGTTGGTTTAGTCTTAATGATCTCGAACCTTCCCTGAGGGTTTATAAACTGCGGTTTTTCACGTTTCCTTGCAAGTTGATCGTCGCTTTTCTGAGTGTGTGTGTTTAAGCAGGAGGCGGGCGGCCTCTTTCGTCGGGAGCAGAACATCTATAAGGTAATGGCCACATAAATTATATCTTTCTTGTTGTAGCTACCTCCGAAGCTCAACTCGACGGGGAAGATCCGAATCTTTAACGATGTAACCGATTTTTCTAAAATGAAAATTTACTTCTGGCTAATGTAAAACTTCATAAAGCTTTAACTGTGAATCTGGGATAGAGAGTGAGCTACCCTCTCGAGTTCCCCTTCATCTAGGTTCGAGGTGACTTTGTTTCCGTAACTGTTCTCTTCCTGCGATGTGTTAAAGTCATTTCCATGCGAGCCACCTCAGTAGTTTGAGAATAACCCCTGCTTCATGGGCCGAGAGCCCTATCGGTTTTAATATTTCATTATCTGGAGCGCAGTGTTCGCCTCCATTCAGTTCGTGTTTCGGGCCGTTTACTTAACCTGTTATTCTTACTTCACAGAGGCCCTATAGGTTGGGTACTAGTTACCCCTGTTTCAAATTGTAGGCTGGCCATGGAAGGCCAGAGTGTAAAATTTTGATGTTGCCTCGAGTAGGTTGGAAGAAACGGAGAGCCTGTTAGCTCTTTTCAAGTTTTGTAATTGTGAAGGGTGCCTCTGTGAGGCGTGACATCGTAATTGAGGGGGCGAGTGCTCTTGAATTAAGGGGATTTCTGCCCTTGGATAAATGATTCCTTGTGTTTAATTTTTGTAAACTGGATCCGGTATATCTGACATTGTAAACTAGGGGCTTGAAGCCCCAAAAATTGTTAAAGTTCTGAATCTTGGATTATCCTAGCCTTGTTTCAAAATTGCTTTTGTGCCCGATATGTTGTTATTTGTTGACTTGTTGTTTTTTGAAGAAATATAACCGTCAGTTAAAATTTTAAATTAAGTTTGATATTGAAGTTAGACCCATTCAAGCCCGCACCTTCTTTCACCATCCCTGCGTTCCACATAATCCCCGGAATAATAATAATAATAATAATAATAATAATAATAATAATAATAATAATAATAATAATAATAATAATTATAATTATTATAATAATTATAATAATAATAATAATAATATAATAATAATTATAATTATTATAATAATAATTATTATTATTATTATTATTATTATTATTATTATTATTATTATTATTATTATTATTATTATAACACTAATAATAATACCGCTGTAAAATACTCTATGTAAGAGCTAGTTACAAGATCAAATTCTTTCATGTATTAATAATATTAGAGGAGTTAGGTATATAATAAACGGAGTCCTGTAAATATGCTGACAACGTAATGTGTAAATAGTGACTACTAACTACTTCTAAAGGTTAGATACAGGAGGAAAAATACATAATTTCTATTATCATCTGATGAATTTGCAATGGAATTATTTAACATTTCTTCTTCCCTGTTATGCCAAGTTAATTCCAAACAGTCCGGTTTGTTGATGCACCATCAGTAATTACCCCATCGACACGTACTGCGGTCATCATTATTATTATGTTTACTATTGCAAAGATTAAAATCAGAGCAGATAACACATCAAGAATCCACATATTGTGTACTGGGATAAGTAATCGCACTGTAGGCCAACACAATGCATTGCTACCTCACACTGAATTATGTGACATTATGAGAAAATGGCCGGTACTGTCAAGTATCTTTTTACTAACTTTTTTAGTTCGGAAAGAAGGCATCTACGTCATACTATGAAATGAAGTATTGAACTACACCTTCCTGTAATATGACTTACATTCCTTTGTCTCCGATAATCGTAAAATGAGACAGCAGGACGTGAATCCAATACAATATTATCATGTACTTTCCTTTATCTTTCAGCCTAGTAACTACATTGTCGTGTTTTTCCTAGAGAACGACACGTCGACATTCACACGTAAAATTGTAAGGACTCGATAACATCTCATGTTGCAACACACCTTAAGGTATATATTCAACAAGGCAAGCACTGACCATTGTCAGAATACGCCCTACGACAATATGAAGATCATCTGTGTCCTACTGCTCCTGCTGGTGAGTCTTTGCTTTCAAATACTTGTATTTTTTTCATAACTTTCTTCTGCATTCATGCGCCCTAACATAGTACAAGCAATTCGACCTAGTCGATAATTCTCATTGTTGCACGAATATCTCTAACGGCTAGTTAACAAGTAGTCTCATGCCGGAAAAAATTGTGTGTCCAAACGCAAGTACTACTGAAATGCCACCTGTCGATGTTCAGAAAATTATGTAACTCCTACAATCGTGTATTTTGTTTATATCCTACTTATGGTAAGTAAACTTTTATTATTCTCCAGATCTTACAGTTACACAACCTAATCGATCTTAACGGAGAAAAATAGCCATTCTCAATTGGAAAAAAAGAAAAAAAACATGCAAAACTACGACAGTTACAGCAAAAACAAAGAACAAGTAAACCAGATGTCATAGACAATACGTTGTAATGATACAATGATACCCCACACTGGTGGGCATGACAGCACAAAATAAAGAGAACAAGGGGAAGTCAGTCCACTGGCCTGTCGGTCAGCTGAATTAAAAGTACGATTTAAAGGGCAAAGAACGGCAACCCCAGGTTTAAACCACCTCACTTCCTGATGGCACTTGTCATCCGCCTGGACTAGCATCTATTGCATATGCCAGTAAGTCTCTCTGTGGTTACTTCCTACTTATGGCTCTGACAGTAAGAAAGTTTTTGAGGTAGGGCTGGTCTTGAACACGACTGCACACTGGTGTTGTTATTAGGTGAGGAAAGCAATGGCAAAATCTCCTCCGCTGGTTTTGTGCAATTCCTATACCCGCATATCATTCGATGGTGCTGCCAGGCTAATAATCTCCCAGAAACAGAACCAGAAACATTCTCAAGAAATGAAAGTAAATCTCTCTTCTGAAGGTAATATGCTACTTCAGTGACAGAGAGCGAAGATAACTAAAACCGCATCCAGCAGCAAGTTGCGTTTAGTTATCCCCAAAGAGCCAGGGAATGTAGAGAGAAACCACACTCCTCTTATAATGAACGACAATGCAATTAGAAAAAATTCGCTTATCGAAACTCAAATTACAGTCACATAATGGTAACAATAAGAGTAATAATAATAATGAAATTGTATCTGTGTAGAAGGTGCCTGCTGTATCAAAGGGCCTCGGTCACAAGTAAACTGTGACCGAGAAGGATAGCAGACTGATCTCTAAACACACTTGAGTGTCTAGTACGTCCCAATGTGCTATCGCTGGATCCAAACTAATGTCTACCGCGGAAGGAGAAAATTGCTTCACTCCATAAAATAGATAAAGAAATTGCTGAGGGAGGCAATGACGGCTGAGAGGCGAGAATGCGCTGGCTGTGATCGAGAGGCAAAATTCAGAACGGGAAGCAAAAGAGACGCGCGCTACGCGAACAGTTCGAACTAGAAACGCAGCTGTTATCTTTATGTATAATTATCCACACCTTGATTCGTAATTACTCTCAGTTTGGTTTGAATTCATTGCTATTACTGTTCCTTTATACCTCTTTGATATATTCATTCCTTGTACTTATCAGTGTCCTATATCATGGCGGAGATACTTTTTATTCCCTTTATAAACATTGATATTCCTTGTTTTAATGTCGGCACATTTCAAAAAACAAAATGGTGGCACTCATTCCCCGAACGCGTTTCTCCGTTATAATAATTAGTGGATCGCTCTGATGAGTTGTGAGTCCAGGATCTTTGGTCCTTTCCTTATGATGTTATGGGAGCCGGTCGACTTTATACTTAGTATAACTCTTGCCCTTACATTGAGTCGTTTCTGTTTGTTTGTTTGTTTGTTTGTTTGTTTTCTTCCTGTCTTGTTTAATTCCACTTTCATTGAGTAATTGATGCACAATCTATCTCGTTATGTTCTTGATATATGCCCTTCAGCCTCAGTTATTGACAGAAAGAAGAGATACCGAACAACGCCTCCCAGCTTTGACGTATGGTCAAAATACGTTTCTTTCTGACAATAACTGAGGTTGAATTGTTTCTAGATACGGTACGGTACGGAAGTGGCAATAGTCAACAGCATCACTAAAAACTTTCCGGAAGCAGTGAACAGTGAATCGGTATCTGGCTAAATGGCTCCGTGGCTAATTGGTTAGCGTGCTGGCCTTCGGTAACAGGAGTCCCGGGTTCGATTCCCGATAGGGTCGGGAATTTCAACTAGCATTGGTTAATTTCGCTGGCACGGGGCTGGGTGTATGTGTCGACTTCAACACCATTTCATCCTTTTCACGACGCGTGCGTCCCCTACGGGCGTCAAGTCAAAAGACCTGCACTTGGCGAGCCGAGCATATCCTCGGATACTCCCGGCACTAAAAGCCATATGCAATTTCCATTTCAGTGAGTCGGTTTGGAAAGTACGCAACTAAAGTCATAACGAGGTAAACCATCTACTGCACATTATCAACAAGCTACCTGGAGAACAACATAGACTGTGCTGTCGGTGGTAGAAAGGAAACAGTTTACTAACGCAAAATGTGTTCGAAACAACCCGGCTTCAACACAAACAACTGGTTCGAAAAATACCAGAAAAAGAAAAACTACAGGTTTAATGTATTTCGTGTTCGAACTGCAAATATACAGTACTTAATGTAAGGGGACTCGGACCCTAGAAATGATGAAATTTTCGATTTTCAGTTTATTGTGGACAAAAATACTACAGCTTTTCCTCTTTAAAATGACATATCAATATTCCCAGTAGCTCAATTCAAAGTATTAAAACAATATTTTTTAATAATATGTTGTAGTGGGCGTGTCACCACACATAATTTCCATGGATACGTATTCAGTGAAAAGATTCTTATTCATACCTCTGTCTTTCCAAAGTGATTGTATTATGTATGTAGGATATGTTTCTTGTGTTGGCTACATGATTTGATAGGCAATTGTTTTATACCATTGCTTTATTCCTTGGATATTCTTGTTTACATTGAGTAATTTGGTGGTTATTGCAAGTATTGTGCTACTTTTCTGTTGTGTAACTGGAACTTATCAAACATGCCTCGATTTAGTAATAGAGTTTATAAGAAAAAGAAGCCTCCTGGGAGGTACACTAGTGGAACTGTGACAATTTCTCATACCGTAGGTAATAATTCTGAAAATAGTGAGGTTATGCATGAAGTGTTATCGACTCCGGTGCCTAGCACAAGCAAGAAGTTATATGGATCAACTGAAAAATATTCCATTTTATTGGAACAGTGCAGTGAGGATAATGTGAATGAAATAATCAACATTTCATTACTCTCAAAGGCGATAGAGAATTCAGTACTATGTAAGGAATGTTTCAAAATGAGTATGTCACTGACTGTCAAGCGTCACAAAGGACTTGCTGCAGAAATCTGTCTCCATTGTACTGACTGTCATCACAGTGTTCCATTTTGGAGTTCAGAACATGTACAAATAGGCCAAGATGAACCTGGTAGTGAGAAAAGCACGTACTATGATGTAAATATTAGATGTGTTTATGCTCTGAGGTCAATCGGTAAGGGCTCAACTGCAGGTCAAATGTTTTGCGGTGTAATGAATCTACCACCACCACCAAGGAAATTCTCAAAATATAACTTTGTTGTTGGATCCTGTGTTGAAGATATTGCCCAAGAATCCATGAAAGAAGCAGTGGAAGAGGCTGTGGAACTAAATAAAGAAAACCCTGACGCTCAGAATCCTCGGGACCTGACTGTCGCACTAGACGGTACTTGGCAGAAACGCGGTCACACTTCACAAAATGGGGTGATTACGGCGACAAGTGTTGATAGTGGAAAGGTTATAGATGTTATAATTAAATCTAAGCACTGTAGGTGTCCTAAAAGACTAAAGGATGAGCATGAAGACATGTGTCGAAAGAATTACAGTGGATCTAGTGGAGGCATGGAAGTTGCTGGTGTGAAAGATATTTTCAGTCGCTCTCTCCAGTGGTACAATGTCAGATACGTACAGTTCCTGGGTGATGGTGATTCCAAGTCATTTGCTGCTGTATCTGCGCTGAAACCTTATGGAAATGATGTCACCATTACTAAACAGGAGTGCATAGGGCACGTTCAGAAACGTATGGGAGCAAGATTGCGTCGACTGAAGACCACAATGAAGGGCCAGATACTAAGTGATGGAAAACCTTTGGGTGGAGCTAAAAGATTGAGAGATGAGACAATCAACAGACTGCAGAGAGTATGGACTGGCGATAAGGCAAAATACCCACTGTGTTGAGGCAATGAAGAAAGCTGTAATGGCATTGTTCTACCACACCCTATCGACTGACCAGAAACCACTACATGGACTATGCCCAAAGGGACCCAATTCCTGGTGCAAGTACAACAAATATCAGGGATCTGAACGTGTATACACGCATCATCATAGTCTACCAGAAGCTGTCATGAAGACTATAAAGCCAATTTTCCGCGATCTTTCCACAACTGAACTCTTGAAGAAATGTCTCCATGGACGTACGCAAAATCAAAATGAAAGTGTGAATAATGTCATTTGGACCAGAATCCCCAAAAATGTGTTTGTGGAAATATTTATTCTTCATTTTGGTGCATATGATGCCATTGCTACATATAACAAAGGTAACATTGTAAAGTGTGATGTACTGCAGAAGTTGGAAGTGACGCCCGGGAAGTACATGGTCCGTGCTATGATGTCGATGGACAATGAAAGGAAACGGAATGCTGAAAGGAAAGAAAAGGAGTGTGAGAGGCAAGCCAGACAAACAATGAAAGCTGTTAAAAGAAGGCTAGATGAAGAAATGTCTAGTGACAGTGAAAACCCCTCTTATGGTGCTGGACTCCACTAGAAAGCTAATTGAAACTTTGAACCTCGTTTCCCACAAGTTTACTTATTTGCCACATAAGGAACATTTTCTCCTAAACTATTGGAGATACAAACCTCAAATTTTCAGGGATTATAAACAATAACAATATACACCTTTTACCATAGCCTTATTGTTCTACTTAATTGATTATGAATTTTATGTCAAAGAAACTATGTCAAAAATGTGCCGATTATTTTCAGTAACAAAATAATTAGTATCTTTCCAGAAAATAGAAATAAATTAAAATCCCTATGATACATGATGTTAAATAAGTGTATTGTGCTGCTGTAAAAGTTTCATCATTCTGGTGTTAATAGTTTAGAAGGAAATGTTCCTTACATTTAACATTGGCGGTATAGGAAGGTCCGGGTCCCCTTTAAATGTAACATAATTATACAGCGTGAATCTGCCGCGCATTCCAATGTAGTTTTATGCGACCCACAATATTCATCCCGTCCTGAAAACATCTGCCCTGTCGGTATGCTCAGACAACACAACCGGACATCTTGGTATTTACCGCCTCACCATGGTAGGACGCCGTAATGTTATACTCGTATTAAACACTGGAAGACATGCGTGTGCCTTCTAGATCATTTGAACCTGACACGTCGGCGAAACACTAGGTTGCCTAATAGCCACCGAGCTTTGAAAATGGAGCTCTTGGTGTAGCTCCAGATGGTTTGGTTGACATTTATGTTAATGCAGTATTCGCCAGACGGACGGACGTGCAATTGCCCTTGTACTGATGTGTGGATTATTACGAGCTGCCTCCAGAACTGCCTCTTCTGTTTCACCCCATTTAACTGGGCTATCGCGGACTAGTGGCTGGTTGGAAATCACGCAAGCTGTCCTTAGGTGTCTTTCAATAGGACGGAAAGTCATAGCGACCGGGTGTCGCCTGTTGGGATACCTTCCCTGGTACAGACGTAGTGCCTCGCACGCGTTTTGTCTTGCTGTCCCATAAATGAGGAGTACGCCAACGTATTACACTGTGGAAAACATGCCTAATGGCAGCAGATATTACTGTACATTCAAGCTCTAATCAGGGGAGTATGCCAACGTATTACTCTGTGGAAAACATGCCTAATGGCAGCAGATACTACAGTACATTCAAGCTCTAACCAGGGGAGTATGCCAACGTATTACTCTGTGGAAAACATGCCTAATGGCAGCAGATACTACAGTACATTCAAGCTCTAACCAGGGGAGTGTGCCAACGTAGTACTCTGTGGAAAACGTGCCTAATGGCGGTAGATATTACAGTACATTCAAGCTCTAACCAGGGGAGTGTGCCAATGTATTACTCTGTGGAAAACTTGCCTAATGGCAGCAGATACTACAGTACATTCAAGCTCTAACCAGGGGAGTATGCGCACGGCACAAGATGAATAACAGCGTCATTCTATTGTTTTTTCGCAAACGTGGGTCTGTGTTTATGTATTCAAATAACAAACCGAAGCAAAAATACGGTAACGATGCAGGATTCGAACCGCCGCGCCGCTGGTACATTCCGTCGATTGCTAGGCGAATGCCGAATCACATCCGCTACGCTACACTGCTGGAAACATGTTAGTACGATGAGAGCAGAGTACGTACGCCGTCCGGTTCGGTGTTTAATAAACTAATTACTGCCATGTTACCTAGTTTTATGTAGTGACTAGCAAATGTACCCGTGCTTCGCTGCCGTATTCTACAGTATTATATTATACTAGTCCTGGTTACAACGGAGTTGGAGAAGGATCCCTTCCTGCTGAGAGTCACTGTCGATGTAAAATATTAATTATAATGGCAAACACACAATTTTCACGTCGCTACAAATCGACTTTAACGAATATACAGTATACCATGTGGCTCAAGAACGCCGTACTTTCTACTTACAAATGTCCCGCATGCACAAATGATGAATGGGATATCTACCAACTGATTTTCACAGGCGCACTACTGCCAGCGGGTAGGTTACGTCAGAATATGAAGATATAAGAACCAGCCTCTCGCTCGCAGCATGTTACTCAGCGCTACAGGTCTAATGCACCCCTTGCATTAGTAAACATCGTTTTCACCGCATATTTCTAGGCTGGTGTGTGGTACAGCTGTCTGCATATCGGCAATGGCTAGTGTGTTCAGCAGCGACAAATACACAGACTTTATTTTAATCTGGACAACCTGGCCAATGCCCCCTACACACGTATTTCACCGAACAGTATTAGTTTATGTTTCATACAAGCAACTCTATTATCGAGTGGAATGTCTACACGTGTATAAATTAATATGTTATTAAATTTCCTTTTCTGCATCTTTGGCGTGTTTACAAACAGTAGCGGTGATTAGGGGGTGGGGCGAGGAGAGACAGTCGCACCCTCCCCCAACTTTTTGGAATAAACATTACATTTTTTTCCACTTTAGCCAGCTGGAACTGGGAATTATTTATAAAAAGCTGTTTGTACAAGCTTTTTTGTCTTATCTGCTCATTATTTCTTTAATTATTAACTTAATTATTGTCGGAAATACGCACAAAATGCCGTTCATCGCGGCTAATCGATTTTTATAGCGCTGCGGCAAGTAGTGGAGACTTTGCATGTGCTGTGAGGAAGGGTAGTAGGGGTACACATTTTTTGACAAGGTCGTGGACACTGAGTTATAATTCACCCGCTTGCCGCGCGAGTAATATAATGGGAGAGTTCTGGCGCCTCCTCCGCCGCACGCCTCCGCCCGCCTCCGCCGCCGCCGCCGCCCGCGGGAAATTTGAATTTTGGCGGGAAATTTGAATTTTGGCGCGAGATTTGAATTTGTAAACAAAGCCACGTGCTTTTTGACAGCTGTCATCGACAACAACGCAACGCTAACCTCACTGCTGCCATCTTGACGGGCCTAAACCTCACTAGTGCCAACTTAACCTAACTAGCGTGAGGTAAACAAAGCCACGTGTTTTTTGACAGCCACGTGCTTTTTGACAGACAACAACGCATCGCTAACCTCAGTACTGCCATCTTGACGGGCCTAAACCTCAGTAGTGCCAACTTAACCTCACTAGCGCGAGGTAAACAAAGCCACGTGCTTTTTGACAGCCACGTGCTTTTTGACAGATTTGTAAACAAAGCCACGTGCTTTTTGACAGCTCGCATCAACAACAACGCATCGCAAACCTCAGTACTACCATCTTGACGGGCCTAAACCTCAGTAGTGCCAACTTAACCTAACTAGCATGAGGTAAACAAAGCCACGTGTTTTTTGACAGCCACATGCTTTTTGACAGATTTGTAAACAAAGCCACGTGCTTTTTGACAGACAACAACGCATCGCTAACCTCAGTACTGCCATCTTGACGGACCTAAACCTTAGTGGTACCAAATTAACCTAACTAGCGCGAGGTAAACAAAGCCACGTGCTTTTTGACAGCCACGTGCTTTTTTGACAGCTGTCATCCGCCATCTTTAAACTACAAAGCACTGTGCTACCCTCTATATCGCAGTAGCTGTAAAATTAGTCACCTGTCATCGGCAGTGCTGCTATCTTGACGGGTCTAAACCTTAGTGCTACCAACTTAACCTAACTAGCGCGAGGTAAACAAAGCCACGTGTTTTTTGACAGCTGTCATCCGCCATCTTTAATCTATAGAGCACAGTGCTGCCCTCTTTGTGGTGGTGGATAATTTGAAAAATGCTTTTTTGACAGCAGCCATCTTGCATCGCAAACCTCAGTGCTGCCCTCTTTAGCTAGATACCTGTGGTGGCAGGCAATTCCACGTGACAGCAGCCATCTTTAATCAAGAGAGCACCGTGCTGCCCTCTATGTGGTGGCGGCAAATTCCACGTGCTCTTGTTTGGAAACAAACTCACGTGCTTTTCTGACAGCTACTACCCACCATCTTTAATCAACAGAGTATAGTGCTGCCCTCTATGTGGTGGCGGTAAATTCCACGTGCTCTTGTTTGGTAAACATAGCCACGTGCTTTTTTGACAGCTGTCATCCGCCATCTTTAATCAACAGAGCACCGTGCTGCGGGCAATTTCATCACCTATCACCCGCCTTTTTGACAGCCGTCATCCACCATCTTTAATCAACAGAGCACAGTGCTGCACTCTATGTGGTGGCGGCAATTTGAAAAATCTATGTGCTCTTGTTGGGAAACAAAGCCACGTGCTTTTTTGACAGCTGTCATTCGCCATCTTTGAGCACTGTGCTGCGGGCAATTTCGTCAGCTGTCATCCGCCATCTTTGAGAACAGTGCTGCACTCTATGTGGTGGTGGCAAATTCCACGTGCTTTACAAACCTATGCGCTTTTCTGACAGCTGTCATCCGCCATCTTTGAGAACAGTGCTGCCTTCTATGTAGCGGTGGCAAATTCCAAGTGCTTTACAAACCTATGCGCTTTTCTGACAGCCGTCATCCGCCATCTTTGAGAACAGTGCTGCCCTCTATGTGGTGGTGGTAAATTCCACGTGCTTTACAAACCTATGCGCTTTTCTGACAGCTGTCATCCGCCATCTTTGAGAACAGTGCTGCCCTCTATGTAGCGGTGGCAAATTCCAAGTGCTTTACAAACCTATGTGCTTTTCTGACAGCTGTCATCCGCCATCTTTAATCACCGTGCTGCCGGGTGACGGCAAATTCCACGTGCTCTTGTTTGGAAACGAAGCTATATGCAGCTGTCATCCGCCATCTTTAATCAACAGAGCACCATGCTGCTATCATGCGGGTAATTTCGTCATCTTTAATCCGCAGAACACCGTGCTGCCCTCTTTATGGCTACTACCTTAAGCACGTAGTAGCGGGCAATTTGAAAAGTTCTGTTAGCTATCATCCGCCATCTTTGAGCACCGTGCTACCCTCTTTAGCTAGATACCTTTGAAATGTGGTGGTGAAAAATTTTACGCGCTCTTGTTTGGAAACAAACTCACGTGCTTTTTTGACAGCCATCATCCGCCATCTTTAAGCAACAGAGTACAGTGCTGCCCTCTTTGTTGTGGCGGTAAATTCCACGTGCTCTTGTTTGGAAGCAAAGCCATGTGCTTTTTGACAGGTGTCATCTGCCATCTTTAACCAACAGAGCACTATGCTGCTATCATGCAGGCAATTTCGTTAGCTGTCATCTGCCATCTTTTAATGAACAGAGCACCGTGCTGCCCTATGCGGGGCAATTTCGTCGGCTGTTATCCGCTCGCATACCCGCAGTGACACATGTTTAGACTTGAACACACACATACTACTGTTCAAAACTTATTACAACTTGAACTGCATACTAGTGTTCGATGTTGCAGAACACAGCATTGCGAGACTAGAATCAAGCACTGTTTAGAAAAACAAAAAATTCTCTTCTCAACATACTTACTGAGCTGCTCTTCCTGCTCAGTGAAGGTACATCTCTATCGAACGTGCATTGCAAAAGCAAGATTGTAAAACATAACAAGACTAGAATCGAACACTGCACTTGATGTTAACTTCAACATGTGATTAGAACATTAAATCAGGTTCAAACATAGCAGGACTAGAATCGAACTCTTCCTACTCTTTCAAGGTACACCTCTATCGAACATGCATTGCAAAAAACAAGATTGTAAAACATAACAAGACTAGAATCAAACACTGCACTCGATGTTGTTGACTTCAACATGTGATTAGAACATGAAATGAGATTAAAACATAGCAAGACTAGAATCGAACATTGCACTCGATGTTGTTAACCTTAACATGTAATCAGAACATTAATTGAATTGCTCAAAACACTAGATAAGTGATCAAGACTAGAATCCAACACTGCACTCGATGTCATTAACCTTAACATGTGATCAGAACATTAATTGATGTGTATAACTTCCTTTACCTTTACTTACTCTGTCAAGGTACATCTTTATCGAACATGCATCGCAAAGCGAGAGTGTGCAAGTTTAGACTTGAATACATACCACTGTTCAAAAAACATATATACACATACAATAGTGCGATGTTGTAGTACACTATAT
The DNA here is from genome assembly GCF_040414725.1 of Anabrus simplex. Classification (NCBI taxonomy): domain Eukaryota; kingdom Metazoa; phylum Arthropoda; class Insecta; order Orthoptera; family Tettigoniidae; genus Anabrus; species Anabrus simplex. Next base: position 111,574,874 of record NC_090279.1, on the reverse strand, counting down.
TACAAGACTAGAATCAAGCGGAGTTTAGGAAAAAATCTCTTCTCAACATACTTACTGTGCTAGACGATAACATACTTACGAATTTAATCAACATCTTCTTTCTTGCTCTTATTCTTCTTCGAGAGGAAGGAGTAGGAGGAGAAGGTAATACCTAATCTAAAATAAAAGAATATGCCAATTCTACAGTATTTATTCACATCTTGTATGTACTAGTTTTATCATGAATGATTTTACTTGTAGTGATGTTTGCATACTTTTGCTTTCTCGATGTAATTCTTGTATGTACATGCTTTTACGCATCAGTAAAACTAATAACACAAGATTTGTTCTCTATGCCGTGATATATAATGAAAATAGAACGTTGATTTAGTTCTTCTATTTCTAAATCAGTTAGCACGCTAAATCTATTAGGTAAAAAAACTTGAAAGTCTTCGCAGACACATAAAATCCTTTCTCCAAATTTCGTTTTTAATCTTCGTAGTGAAATTACTTTAAATTGCTCATTTAGCGGTAGACTTGTTAACGGCTTGGTAGTTGGAGTTGAAATATGACCTAGCTGGTTAATCTTCTCCATGGTTTTTCTAAAAAGAATAAATATATAAATGTAGCGTTAGCACTTGCATCACACATAGTAATAATAGGATATAAAAGGGTAAGTGTGCTAGCCTAGAGTTACGATGTTCGGAAGAAAGTAAGTTTCAACCTATAGAGGTCAGACATGGCTGTGAGTTTGACATTATAAGATTAACCTCTTGTACAGCATGAAAGATTGAAGAGAATAACTATTTATCTATAGACTAAAGTTGCTATGTTCGGAAGAAAGCAAGTTTCAACCTATAGAGGTCAGACATGGCTGTGAGTTTGAAATTATAAGATTAACCTCTTCTACAGCATGAAAGATTGAAGAGAATAACTATTTATCTATAGACTAAAGTTGCTATGTTCGGAAGAAACCAAGTTTGAACCTGTACAGGTCAGACATTGCTGTGAGTTTGAAATTATAAGATTAACCTCATCTACAGCATGAAAGATTGAAAGAGAACAACTATTTATCAATAGACTAAAGTTGCTATGTTCGGAAGAAACCAAGTTTGAACCTGTACAGGTTAGACATTGCTGTGAGTTTGAAACTATAAGATTAACCTCTTCTACAGCATGAAAGATTGAAGAGAACAACTATTTATCATTAGACTAATGTTACGACGTTCAGGAGAAACCAAGTTTCAACCTATAGAGATTAGACATTGCTGTAAGATTGAAATTATAAGATTAACCTCTTCTATGGCATGCAGATTAAAGAAAATAACTATTTATCAATAGACTAAAGTTACGGTGTTCGAAAGAAACCAAGTTCCAACCTATAGAGGTTAGACATTGCTGTAAGTTTGAAATTATAAGATTAACCTCTTCTATGGCGTGAGGATTGAAGAGAATAACTATTTACCAATAGACTAAAGTTACGATGTTCAGAAGAAACCAAGTTTGAACCTGTACAGGTCAGACATTGCTGTGAGTTTGAAATTATAAGATTAACCTCATCTACAGCATGAAAGATTGAAAGAGAACAATTATTTATCAATAGACTAAAGTTGCTATGTTCGGAAGAAACCAAGTTTGAACCTGTACAGGTTAGACATTGCTGCGAGTTTGAAACTATAAGATTAACCTCTTCTACAGCATGAAAGATTGAAGAGAACAACTATTTATCATTAGACTAATGTTACGACGTTCAGGAGAAACCAAGTTTCAACCTATAGAGATTAGACATTGCTGTAAGATTGAAATTATAAGATTAACCTCTTCTATGGCATGAGGATTGAAGAGAATAACTATTTACCAATAGACTAAAGTTACGATGTTCGGAAGAAACCAAGTTTCAACCTGTACAGGTCAGACATTGCTGTAAGTTTGAAATTATAAGATTAACCTCTTCTATGGCATGAGGATTGAAGAGAATAACTATTTACCAATAGACTAAAGTTACGATGTTCAGAAGAAACCAAGTTTGAACCTGTACAGGTCAGACATTGCTGTGAGTTTGAAATTATAAGATTATCCTCTTCTATGGCATGCAGATTAAAGAAAATAACTATTTATCAATAGACTAAAGTTACGGTGTTCGGAAGAAACCAAGTTCCAACCTATAGAGGTTAGACATTGCTGTAAGTTTGAAATTATAAGATTAACCTCTTCTATGGCATGAGGATTGAAGAGAATAACTATTTACCAATAGACTAAAGTTACGATGTTCAGAAGAAACCAAGTTTGAACCTGAACAGGTTAGACATTGCTGTGAGTTTGAAATTATAAGATTATCCCCTTCTATGGCATGCAGATTAAAGAAAATAACTATTCTATCAATAGACTAAAGTTACGGTGTTCGGAAGAAACCAAGTTCTAACCTATAGAGGTTAGACATTGCTGTGAGTTTGAAATTATAAGATTATCCTCTTCTATGGCATGCAGATTAAAGAAAATAACTATTTATCAATAGACTAAAGTTACGATGTTCGGAAGAAACCAAGTTTTAAAGTTACGATGTTTTAGAAGAAACCAAGTTTCAGCCTGTTGAGGACAGACATAGCTATGTGCGCGTGTTTGAAATTATACCCCGTCTATAGCGTGAAGATTGAAGAGAACAACTATTTATCAATAGACTAAAGTTACGATGTTCGGAAGAAACCAAGTTTCAGCCCGTTGAGGATAGACATAGCTATGTGTACGTGTTTGAAATTATACCACGTCTATAGTATGAGGATTGAGGAGAACAACTATTTATCAATACTCTAAAGTTACGGAAGAAACCAAGTTTCATCCCGTTGAGGGCAGACATAGCTATACCTCGTCTATAGTATGCAAGAACAACTATTTATCAATACTCTAAAGTTACGGAAGAAACCAAGTTTCAGCCCGTTGAGGGCAGACATAGCTATACCTCGTCTATAGTATGCAAGAACAACTATTTATCAATAGACTAAAGTTACGATGTTCGGAAGAAACCAAGTTTCAGCCCGTTGAGGGTAGACATAGCTATGTACACGTGTTTGAAATTATACCACGTCTATAGCGTGAGGATTAAAGAGAACAACTATTTATCAATACTCTAAAGTTACGGAAGAAACCAAGTTTCAGCCTGTTGAGGGCAGACATAGCTATGTGTGCGCGTGTTTGAAATTATACCACGTCTATAGCACGAGGATTAAAGAGAACAACTATTTATCAATAGACTAAAGTTAAGATGTTTTAGAAGAAACCAAGTATCAACCCGTTGAGGTCAGACATAGCTATGTGTACGTGTTTGATATTATACCACGTCTATAGCATGATGATTGAAGAGAACAACTATTTATCAATAGACTAAAGTTACGATGTTCGGAAGAAACCAGCTTTCAACCCGTTGAGGTCAGACATAGCTATACCTCGTCTATAGTATGCAAGAACAACTATTTATCAATAGACTAAAGTTACAATGTTTTAGAAGAAACCAATTTTCAGCCTGTTGAGGGCAGACATAGCTATGTGCGCGTGTTTGAAATTATACCACGTCTACAGTATGCGGGTTAAAGAGAACAACTATTTATCAATACTCTAAAGTTACAGAAGAAACCAAGTTTCAGCCTGTTGAGGGCAGACATAGCTATGTGTGCGCGTGTTTGAAATTATACCACGTCTATAGCACGAGGATTAAAGAGAACAACTATTTATCAATAGACTAAAGTTATGATGTTTTAGAAGAAACCAAGTATCAACCCGTTGAGGGCTGACATAGCTATGTGCATGTGTTTGAAATTATACCACGTCTATAGCGCGAGGATTAAAGAGAACAAATATTTATCAATAGACTAAAGTTATGATGTTTTAGAAGAAACCAAGTTTCAACCCGTTGAGGTCAGACATAGCTATGTGTACGTGTTTGAAATTATACCACGTCTATAGTATGCGGTTTGAAGAGAACAACTCAATTGCTTAAAGTTATGATGTTTTAGAAGAAACCAAGTTTCAACCTGTTGAGGGCAGACATAGCTATGTACGTACCCCGCGTGAGGATTAAAGAGAACAACTATTTATCAATAGACTAAAGTTACGATGTTTTAGAAGAAACCAAGTTTCAACGAATAGAGGTCAGACATACCTTAAAATCTTCGCGCTGCAAACTGTTACTCGGATGTATAAAATGCGTGCGTTCGAGCCTGAAACTCGAATGATAATATTCTGGTCGTACCTAAAAAAAAAAAGAAGAAACATATATGAATGTAGTGTAGGGTGCATCATCTAACCTAATTATCTTTGCAACTCAAAGTTCGAAAACATACCTTTAAAAAAATGCACGTGCTGCAGGCTGTTACTGGGATGAATAAAATTGCGTACTTTCGAACGGTACCTAAAAAAAAGAATAAACATATATGAATGTAGATGTCCAGCGTAGAAGTTGCTTTGCAAATAAAAAAGTAACTAACAGTTCTACCTTACCTTAAGATAAAGGCTGAAGAATAATATTCACAGCAGACGGGAGATGTGTGTGTGTGTACGTAATAAACGCATACAGAGAACTGTGAGCACTTCGCGCAGACTGCAGCGGCTAAATATTCTGCTTGTTACCAAGCGGATGTGGAAAAATCGCTGAGCTGACAACTGCGGTACAGTCGGAACGAATGCAACAAGAGCTCCCACCTGCAGGCTGACATATTCGAACCTCCTGTTGATGCCGAGGTGTCAGAATTTAAGAGTTCGATCCTTGGAAAGTTAGCGTGTGATCCTCGACTTCTCGAGGGTACATACGCGGTATTCCTTACCTGTAGGTATCGAGCTAAAGCTAGATCATGTAATGACGATCGCGCAGGCCCCTCGCCTAGCATTTACGGCTTCTAGTTCGAACCCGCTATCTACCGAAGTAGCGAGAATGATTGAAGAATGTTGAGGGTGATTCATTTGTCGGATGGAGGCGTTAAGCTATGTGCAGACTTCTTCTAGTCGGGGTACGCGATTCAAATCCTGGTAACTTATGCCGTCGGGAAGGGCATCCGGCTAGATCATGCAATGACGATCGCACAGGTCCCTCGCCTAGCATTTACGGCTTCCAGTTCGAACCCGCTATCATCCGAAGTAGCGAGAATGATTGAAGAGTGTTTGAGTGTGATTCATTTGTTGGATGGAGGCGTTAAGCTGGCTTCTTCGGTAGGAGTAGGCTATGTCGGGATATCGATTTAAAATCCTAGTCAGGAGGGGCAACCGGTCGTATAAAACTATGGTGTGAGGACGTTAAACCTTGTGCAGACTCCTTCGAAAATGATTTTTTGAGTACAAGACTTGACGGTGATTCATTTGTCGGATGGAGGCAATAAGCCTTGTGCAGGCTTCTTTGGTAGGAGTAGGCTATGTGTCGGTACCGGGATATCTAGTTATAAAACCCGCTACAACAAATTTATCGCGTATACTGCGATTTAAAATCCTAGTCAGGAAGGGCAGCCGGTCGTAAAACTATGGTGTGAGGCGGGGTGTGCAAGAAAGCCAGCATTAAGTAAGGGCTGTTGATGGGGGCGCGTTAAACTTTGTGCAGGCTCCTTCGAAAAATGATTTTTGAGTACAAGAGTGTTGGTGGTGATTCATCTGTCGGATGGAGGTAATAAGCCTTATGCAGACTTCTTCGGTAGGAGTAGGCTAGAATCGAACTCGGACCTCCGGGGGTAGCAGCTAACTACTACACCACAGAGGAGTACTATTTCAGAATATTTTACAACCTTAATTAGTACTGTGTTTTAAGAGCTTACATGCTACTCAGCTAAGAAGACGTTCGCGAGTTACAAGCACGCCGTGTCCTCGTTCAAGGTTGAGCCGGAAGATACGTGTACAATTTCAGCTAACACATGCATTCCACACAACTCGCTCAGAATGACTGTGCCGATACTTCGAGGACTGTAGAACAAATCTATAGCCTACAGTATGCATGCCTCTCACCCGGTAGTCTCGGGTTCGATTCTCTTGGGAATAAAAATGTGTTTAAATCACATGAATTTGTTGAGTTGTCCTTCCTGATGCATAACTAGCAGTATCTAACCTCATACACTATAGTTTTCAACCGGTTGCCCTTCCCGACAACTCGGATTAAGAATCTGTTTTACAACGTCTAACACGGGAATCGGGGATTTACAGCTAGATGCACTTCTTAGATTTTAAATCACGAACTATTGTTTTACGTCCGAATGCCCTTCCTGACTAAGATTTTTAAATCGCAAGAATTTGTTGAGTTGCCCTTCCTGACGCAAAACTAGCAGTATCTAGCCTCTTACATCATACACTATAGTTTTCAACCGGTTGCCCTTCCTGACGTCAAAGAACTCGGATTAAGAATCTGTCGAGAATCAGGGGTTTTACAGCCGAATGCCCTTCCCGACTAAGATTTTAAATCGCATGAATTTGTTGAGTTGTCCTTCCTGACGCAAAACTAGCAGTATCTAGCCTCTTACACTATTGTTTTCGACCGGTTGCCCTTCCTGACAACTCGGATTAAGAATCTGTCGAGAATCGGGGATTTACAGCTTAAAGATGGCGGATGACAGCTGTCTGAAAAGCATATAGGTTTGTAAAGCACATAGAATTTACCGCAACCACATAGAGGGCAGCACGGTGATTAAAGATGGCGGATGACAGCTGCACATAGCTTCGTTTCCAAACAAGAGCACGTGGAATTTGCCGTCACCCGGCAGCACGGTGATTAAAGATGGCGGATGACAGCTGTCAGAAAAGCACATAGGTTTGTAAAGCACTTGGAATTTGCCACCGCTACATAGAGGGCAGCACTGTTCTCAAAGATGGCGGATGACAGCTGTCAGAAAAGCGCATAGGTTTGTAAAGCACGTGGAATTTACCACCACCACATAGAGGGCAGCACTGTTCTCAAAGATGGCGGATGACGGCTGTCAGAAAAGCGCATAGGTTTGTAAAGCACTTGGAATTTGCCACCGCTACATAGAGGGCAGCACTGTTCTCAAAGATGGCGGATGACGACTGTCAGAAAAGCGCATAGGTTTGTAAAGCACGTGGAATTTACCACCACCACATAGAGTGCAGCACTGTTCTCAAAGATGGCGGATGACAGCTGACGAAATTGCCCGCAGCACGGTGCTCAAAGATGGCGGATGACAGCTGTCAAAAAAGCACGTGGCTACGTTTCCAAACAAGAGCACGTGGAATTTACCGCCACCACATAGAGGGCAGCACTATACTCTGTCGATTAAAGATGGCGGGTGGTAGCTGTCAAAAAAGCACGTGGCTATGTTTACCAAACAAGAGCACGTGGAATTTGCCGCCACCACATAGAGGGCAGCACTATACTCTGTTGATTAAAGATGGCTGCTGTCACGTGGAATTATCTGCCACCACAGGTATCTAGCTAAAGAGGGCAGCACTGAGGTTTGCGATGCAAGATGGCTGCTGTCAAAAAAGCATTTTTCAAATTATCCGCCACCACATTTCAAAGGTAAGTAGCTAAAGAGGGCAGCACTGTGCTCAAAGATGGCGGATGACAGCTGCACGTGGCTTTGTTTACCTCGCACTAGTTAGGTTAAGTTCTTAGCATTAAGGTTTAGACCCGTCAAGATGGCAGCACTGCCGATGACAGGTGACGAATTTTGCAGCTACTGCGATATAGAGGGCAGCACAGTGCTCAAAAATGGCGGATGACAGCTGTCAAAAAAGCACGTGGCTGTCAAAAAACACGTGGCTTTGTTTACCACGCGCTAGTTAGGTTAAGTTGGTACCACTAAGGTTTAGGCCCGTCAAGATGGCAGTACTGAGGTTAGCGATGCGTTGTTGTCTGTCAAAAAGCACGTGGCTTTGTTTACAAATCTGTCAAAAAGCACGTGGCTGTCAAAAAGCACGTGGCTTTGTTTACCTAGCGCTAGTTAGGTTAAGTTGGCACTACTGAGGTTTAGGCCCGTCAAGATGGCAGTACTGAGGTTAGCGATGCGTTGTTGTCTGTCAAAAAGCACGTGGCTGTCAAAAAACACGTGGCTTTGTTTACCTCACGCTAGTTAGGTTAAGTTGGCACTAGTGAGGTTTAGGCCCGTCAAGATGGCAGTACTGAGGTTAGCGATGCGTTGTTGTCTGTCAAAAAGCACGTGGCTGTCAAAAAACACGTGGCTTTGTTTACCTCACGCTAGTTAGGTTAAGTTGGCACTAGTGAGGTTTAGGCCCGTCAAGATGGCAGCAGTGAGGTTAGCGATGCGTTGTTGTCGATGACAGCTGTCAAAAAGCACGTGGCTTTGTTTACAAATTCAAATCTCGCGCCAAAATTCAAATTTCCCGCCAAAATTCAAATTTCCCGCGGGCGGCGGCGGCGGAGGAGGAGGCGGGCGGAGGCGTGCGGCGGCGGAGGTGCCGCTGAACTCTCCCATTATACTACTCGCGCGCATCCAAAATCTGGCAGTCTCGTTTAGTGTATGTTAGTTTCTTAGTTTGTATTCAAATACTAAATGATTTTAATTGCATAATCATGCCGTACTTCTATTTAATTGTACCGGGCGAGCTGGCAGTGCGGTTAGGGGTGCGCTGTATCGCTGAATAACTTGCTGCGAGCGAGAGACTGGTTCTTATCTCTTCATATTCTGACGTAACCTACCCGCTGGCAGTAGTGCGCCTGTGAAAAATCAGTTGGTGGACATCCCATTGGAATAAACATTACATTTTTTCCACTTTAGCCAGCTGGAACTGGGAATAACTTGCTGCGAGCGAGAGACTGGTTCTTATCTCTTCATATTCTGACGTAACCTACCCGCTGGCAGTAGTGCGCCTGTGAAAAATCAGTTGGTGGACATCCCATTCATCATTTGTGCATGCGGGACATTTGTAAGTAGAAAGTATAGGTCGACATACGAAGTATATCATGTTTTCAATATTGCAAACCTTCATTTACAGATTAACTGCTGCTAAATGTTACATCATATCGACAAACTGATTGTACCATAATAGGCCAAATTTAGCGGTCTAAATGCCTGGTGTTAAGACACTTTCTCCTGTCTCATCTATTTATGGGTAAAATTGAGTTAGTAACGTTGAATTGGGTGAAATTTGGGTAAGGTTTACTCACAGTACACTACATTTTGGTACTAATATGACTTCTACAAGCATAGAATTCGGCTCACGTATGGATATTGGGTGGGTCAATGTTCTTGCAGAATTAGATGATTCTACCTTTCGTAAATGTGATTCGAGGTACGAATTATACGTGTACAAAGAGCAAAATGTAGGTATAATCGAGAAATTGAGACAAATCTAAAATATAAGGAAGAGAGATACGACCAAACGTCATAGCCCTGAAGATAGTGTAGATCAACCCGAAACAAAGGGGCAGCAACATAAGCTGGCACAAACAGGAAGTGAAACCTGAAAGAGAGTCACCAAGAACCCGTAGAAGGAAATTCATACCTGGTACCAATTAATTAAAGCAAGAAAAACCCATGTTTAGAGAATTTAAATCAAAAGAATTTATTTAGTAAATTAAACCTTTTAAAATGTTAGGAAGAAAAACTATCAACGCAGGAAAAATTAAGAAAGTAAAGATTAACTTGAATTAACATACCAAGTAAAACATAATTTAAAATCTATCGTGGTCGACCACCGGAAAATAAAAGAAATGATTTCATAAACAAGTTAGGCCTCAACATACCAGTGAAAATGATGAGATTAAAACTAATATCAGTTCACAATGAACCTATTTAAAACCCCTTCTGAACCACAGAGTTCTCACCGAGGGATAAAATAAATGGCAGTGGAGATAAAATAAACACAACGACACTTTATACCCGGTAGAAAAGGAAAAATAACCGGATATTTAAAATAAAATTTCTCCCAACGTGAGAACGAGGTCACAAAAGGTAAGGAAAATCAAACAGAATTAAATATCATCACATCAAGACGGTAGCAACTGGCAAATCAACCAACAGCGTCCACGATCAGGGAAAAGGTCTCTCAATATTCGTGTCAACAATCCTCGAAAACCAAACGTTGGCATAGTAACACACTAACGCCATGTATCAAGCATGGCAAAAGGTAACCACGGAAACCGAAAACCGTACAAACAAGGGAAAAGAAAAATAATACCAAGGAACCCAGAAAAACAAGCGAAATATTTTAAAACCAGACCCAGAAAGATAAAATGAATTACTGCCCACTTAGTTAGAACTCAAATGGTTTAAAACTGACTCACTTGGGGTGTTTTGGTAGGGTAGCAAATTTAGATATTACAAGGTGTATCAAAGATTTTTCACAAAAGCATAAGGTATTCAAACTTCACCCCGATACATCTTAATTCTTTTAACAACACGAAAAGTTACAATATAAGATGATGATAATAATAAGGTTTTAATTTTTTTTTAAGAGACGAGATCTTGCTTTGTCAGAAATTTAGAGTCCTCAATCAGCACCAAACAGATAGGCTACTTAAATTGATCAAAGCTGAAGAGAAGAAGATTCTTAGAAATGCCGAAAATCTTCATTGAATGGGGATGAAGCCAACACGCCATTTTTAAACACTTTCTTTCTGGATGAAGAAGCCAAGCAAAATTAAGCATACAAACCAGAGCGTTGGTAGAAAGTTTGAAAACATAGTGAGGGCAAAGGGAGAAGCCCTCTCACAATATTCTTGCGAAACTCGTTCGCAGCAGAGAGACGACAAACGTAGGTTCATCTCCGCCCACTTTCTTCTCAATAATAATGCTCGCGCCTACCACAAGAATCGGCAATGAACTTTCTTCCTAAAGGTGAGCTCTAATTGGTCAAGGGGCGGAGCATCGTAGTTCGAGCTCACAGCGCAGATGTCAGGACGTACAGGGAGCTTTCAACGTTCAGACTAGGGCGCTAACACACAGTAGTAGTGAAGAATCAAAACTCGAAGTACGAAGAAACAGAATAGAAGAAAATATCACGAAAGTAGAGTTAATTTGACACAATTTCCACGCCGTTTAGACCACATCGAAAACGTTGAGAGGAGGAGAAGTAAGAAAACGACATCTCCATGTCAGATAGTTTACCGTGGTTTGCCATTTTCACACCAGGCAAATGCTTGGGCTGTACCTTAATTAAGGCCGCGGCCGCTTCCTTCAAACTCGTAGGCTTTTCCTATCCCATCGTCGCCATAAGACCTATCTGTGTCGGTGCGACGTAAAGCAATTAGCAAAAACTCAGATTGTCCCATCCGTTTTGTGATAAGACTTACCGTTTAGCCGCCAAATACCTCGAAAAAAAGGTCTGCACCGATATTAAAATGGCCTCAATATTCTGAATTTCTCGGGGGTAAAAAGTGAAATATTTAAAGATCTTCGAAGCTTTCCGTCCATTACAGGATATGACATGTAATTATTCCAAAATGGAATTTTCTTGCTCGTCTGGAAGACTGTGCCTCAATCTCGCTTTGGGGGATAGGTTAAAATGAGGACCTTCAGGAAACTAAAGCTAAGACATATGCAGATGGTCATTATTACACCTGAAACGGATAACTGCACGAAAAATTCGCCAAAATAGTCAATGTACAGACACACGATCGGTACGATTTTATTTGTATAGATTCCCCTCCTTCGTTACACCCGGTCACAAGGCACTACACTTTAACATAGTTACGGAACGTTGCTACATGCTTTCAAGGCGTCATGTTTTGCAAACGGATGATATAACATCGCTATGGTTCAGAATCGTGTACAAAATGTGGTCACTGAACTACAGTACCATACAGTTCGCCTGCAGGCCAACAGCACCACTAAAACTGTGTGCACGTTAGTTGGGCTGCAGCAAACGATATTGGAAGGCGCTGCTGAATCACACTGTACCCTTTTGCGTTAGATTGTTTTGCAGTGTTCACTTGCTACAGCTGTTTGTAGTGCAGAAATTAATTAGGACTGGAGCAGAAAGCACACGCTTAAAGGAAATCAAAAGTTTAAATAGGGCCTAGTAATCCACGGTGGCCGATGTATCCCGTTTTTCATGCTTGTATTCTGGTCATCCTGTCTTAGGATTGTTATCGCCTCCTCCTCCTGTGTGATTCGTAAACTAGAAGATGTTGATTATAAAACAATCGTGTGGTAAATTTGACCAGATTATCGTATTTTATCCTTTCCTAAAACGAGAATCCCCTCGGTATGTCCCAACATTAACTTCCCCATTAGAAAATTCATTTTCGGTGTCGGTTTTATGATCATATGCAAAATATCACCTTCTCCCGCCTCATCTCCACTACCGAGCTCGATAGCTGCAGTCGCTTAAGTGCGGCCAGTATCCAGTAATCGGGAGATAGTGGGTTCGAACCCCACTGTCGACAGCCCTGAAGATGGTTTTCCGTGGTTTCCCATTTTCACACCAGGCAAATGCTGGGGCTGTACATTAAGGCCACGGCCGCTTCCTTCCCATTCCTAGGCCTATCCTATCCCATCGTCGCCATAAGACCTATCTGTGTCGGTGCGACGTAAAACAAATAGCAAAGCATTTCCACTAATTTCGTCTTTATCATTGGTCTCTGGTTATCTTACTATATATATTTCATTGTGTGTGTGTGTGTGTGTGTGTGTGTGTGTATTACATCTCCTCCTAAACCACTGCAGCAATTTCAACCAAACTTGGTACACTTATGATTTAGTGTCAGGAGACAAACCGCACGGGGTAAGACACCCCGAGTACCCTTAGGAGCGGGGAACCAGGGGTTGACATATAAAAATATTCGAAAATAGCGTCGAATCTCTCATTTTTGGGATCTCTGAGATCATTAGTGACAATCCGGATTTTTCAAAATTATAATTAAAATTATAATTATAAATTATAAGGTCTGCCCCCTGTGGGCGAGAGGGGAGTGATATATGAAAATTACCATAAACAGTGTCGAATCCATACTTTTCGGGGTCGCTGAGATGAAAAGTGTCACTCCGAATTTTTTGAAGTCCAGGTTCAGCCCCTTTTCGAGTGGGGGGTGAGGGGGCAGTGATATATCAAAATAATCGAAACTAGTGTTAAATCCATACTTTTCGGTGTCACTGAGATTAACAGTGACACTTCGAAATTTTTTAAATCAAAGTTTAGCCCCTTTTGTGGTGGGTGGCGAGGGGGGAGTGAGTTACAAAAATAATCGAAAATAGTGTTAATCCATGCTTTTCGGGGTTGCTGAAAAGAACATTATCAATCCGCATATTTGAAGTGACTAATTTAAGCCACCTTTGGGATGGGGGCGAGGGGGGAATGAGATAGAAAGTTAATCGGAAATGAGGTCGAATCCATACTTTTCGAGGATACTGAGATGAATAATGACTATCCGGAATGTTTTAAGTCCAAGTTCAGCCGCCACCTTTGGGGTTGTGGGCAACTTAGGTATGAGATATAAAAATAATCGAAAATGGGATTGAAGCCATACTTTTCGGGGTCGCTGAGATGAGTAATGATAATCCGGTTTTTTGAAGTCGTTCATCCTCCTTTGGGGTAGGGGGCGCCGGGGTGAGTGAGATATAAAAATGGTCGAAAATGGTTTCGAATCCATACTTTTCGGGGTCGCTGAAATGAACTGTGATAACCTGGATACTGTTCAAGATAAAGTTCAGCCCCTTATCGGCAGGGGGTTAGAACGTGTGAAGAAAAGGAAATGTCCGAAACAACCGAAATTAGAGATGTATGTGTGTTTCTTCCAGCACAACCCCCGTACAAAATTCTTACACATTTAACACACTAGCTGAAAAGCGTACTTTTGTGCTAAAACACCCCCAGTCCTCCTGGAGGTGCGGCTGAATAAATTGTTTTGCGAGGTCGCTGAGTTGAACTGTGACACTCTGGATGATTAAGCCATACTTCAGCCGCAATTAGTATAGGTGAGAAGGGGTAAAAATGAATGTAAAAATATCCCAGATTGTGGATATATGTGGGTATGTTCCAGAATGCTCCCAATGAAACGTGGTACGCACGTGACTTACCATCTGAAAAAGAATACTATGGAAATAAAACATACCGCTGGAAGCGGGAATGGGAGAAGGTAACTTAACCTAACTCCATGACACTAGAGCTCTGCAGGGCCTTGGCCTACCAAGCGACCACTGCTCTTCCCAAAGGCCTGCATTTACGAGATTTCGTGTGGTCAGCACGACGAATCCTCTCGGTCTTTGTTCTTGGGTTTCTAGACTGGGACCGCTATCTCAGCGTCAGATAGCTCCTCAGTTCTAATGACGAAGGCTTAGTGGACCTCAAAACAGTCTTCAGATCCAAGTAAAAATCCCTGACCTGGCCGGGGATCGAACCCGGACCTCCGGGTATCAGGCACGCTACCCTACACCGCGGGGCCGACAGTGGAGAGGATGACATGTAAGAATAATGGAAAGTAACATATATGAATGTGTAATCCATTGTTTATGTGTCGGAGAGACTAATTGCCATGCTCTGGAAACCGTTTAAGTGTAAGTTCAGCCTCCATTGTGACAGGAGGCTGAGAGGGGCTTAAAAGTGAATAGTCTAAAACGACTGGGATTACAGTTGAATCCACTGCTTTTGGGGTTGCAAAGCTCAAAGACAGTTGAAATCGTGTCAACATCATATGTTCGAGTAAGTACACATAGTTATCATTTGTATGAAAGGGTCAAATACTTCCCAGTCAATGTGAGCTAACACAAGTACAAAGTTCTATTAAATAATCTAAAACTTCAAATCAAACACATCTAAATAATTCTAAAACTCCATGAAATTCTATAAACCTTCACTTCATACTTAACGAACAGGTAAACGAAAACTATCCGGGTGACGCCGAGTACTACAGCTTGTATGTCTATAAATGTCATTGTTTGTTTGTATGTATGTATGTATGTATGTATGTATGTATGTATGTATGTATGTATGTATGTATGTATGTATGTATGTATGTATGTATGTATGTATGTATGTATGTATGTATGTATGTATGTATGTATGTATGTATGTATGTATGTATGTATGTATGTATGTATGTATGTATGTATGTATGTATGTATGTATGTATGTATGTATGTATGTATGTATGTATGTATGTATGTATGTATGTATGTATGTATGTATGTATGTATGTATGTATGTATGTATGTATGTATGTATGTATGTATGTATGTATGTATGTATGTATGTATGTATGTATGTATGTATGTATGTATGTATGTATGTATGTATGTATGTATGTATGTATGTATGTATGTATGTATGTATGTATGTATGTATGTATGTATGTATTGCATCTCCTCCTAAAACACTAGAGTAATTTCAATCAAATTTTGAACACTTATTATTTCCTATCTGGCGACGAGCTCTGTAGGGGAAGCCACTTCTAGCCCCCTTAGGGGAATCTTCTTATAAACAAAGTTGTTCGTGTCTGTTTGTCTGTTTGTTTGTTCCACCATCACGTCGAAACGGCTGGATAGATCTCAACTAAACTTCATATTTAGAGTATACTCACCCCGGGGAAGGTTTCGATATGCATATCATTTTAAAATCTTTGAAAAGACGGGAGTTTTATAGGAA
Organism: Anabrus simplex; assembly: GCF_040414725.1. Classification (NCBI taxonomy): domain Eukaryota; kingdom Metazoa; phylum Arthropoda; class Insecta; order Orthoptera; family Tettigoniidae; genus Anabrus; species Anabrus simplex. The sequence goes on along the minus strand of NC_090279.1, from coordinate 111,559,373 downwards.
ACCCACAACAGTTTTATACTGTTATTGGCAAAATATCGAATTTGTCGTACAAGGACGAGACAAAGCTCAATTTAATCCTCTTGACGCAAAGAACAAAACTCGGTAAGCCCTACGGGTCAGAAAACCATGTTTTAAGGCCCTAAAACCAACCGTTACGGAGATATTGGCACCACACTACCCCTGCTCTAGGAATCGGATAAAGAAATGAACTGCCGTAACCATGGCGACGTCAGCTCCAGGATTCTAGAGCAGCGAGATTATGTATGTACGTTTGGGCATAGCTGCCAACCAAAATTGGTACAAATAAGACCAAATATCTGGAAAAAATATACTGTTGTGTAACGCACTCAGAGGACTCCTTTGGGCGGGGATGGAAAGGAGGTGAAGTACGAGTATACAAATCCTACTATATATAGAAATGGAAGTGTGTGTGTAAATGACACATCTCCTCCTAAACCACTGGAGCAATTTCAACCAAACTTGGTACACGTATTACTTACTATCGGGAGACGAGTACTGTGGGGGGTAAGCCATTCCCTAGCGCCCTTAAGGGGGAGGGTCAGGGGAGGTAGTTACAATAATAATCGAGAATAGTGTCGAATTCATAGTTTTCGGGGTCGCTGAGTTGAAAAGTAATACTCTAGAATTTTTTAAAGTCCAGCCCCCTTTTAGGTGGGGAGCAAAGGGGGGGTATGAGATATAGAAATAATTAAAAACAGTTTCGAATCCACAGATTTCAGGGTCTCTGAGATGAATAGTATTACTCCGGATTTTTTGCAAGTCCAAGTGGGGAGCGAAAGGGGTGAGATATAAAATTAATCGATAAACTACATATAAAAATATGTTCATCTTCTTCTTACTATATGTAAAAATTGATGTATGTGTGTGCGTGGATGTGTGGGTGTGGCTGTGTAAATGACACATCTCCTCCTAAACCACTGGAGCAATTTCACGAAACTTGGCACACTTATCAGTTAGTATCAGGTGACAAACCGCGTGAGGGTAAGACACCCCTAGCACCCTTATAGGCAGGCGGCGAGGGGGTGGTATAAAAATAATCTAGAATATTATCGAATCCATAGTTTTCGTGGTAGCTGAAATAATTAGTGACACTCCGATTTTTTTTAATTCATGTTCAGCCCCCTTTGGGGTGTGGGTGAGGGGGAGTGAGATATAAAAATAATCGAAAACAGTGTCGAATCTACAGTTTTCTGGGTCACTGAGATGAATGATGACAATCCAGATTTTATATCTCTTAGTGGTGGAGGGCGGGAGGGGGCAGTCTCATTGACAGTTGAAATCCTGTACATCGTATCTATAGTGCGACGGCTAAATACATATAGTTATCACTTATTAATGTTTGACAGGATCAAATACTTCCCAGTCGATTCGAGCTTCCATAAGGAAGAAGTTTTGCTCGAAAATTAAATAATCTAAAACTTGAAATCAAACACATCTAAATAATTTTAAAACTACATAATAGATCATAACATATCAATTTGCAAGTCAGAAAGGAATTCTATGAAAATTCACATCACACATACCTAACTGGTAATGCAAATCTTAAAGGTAAATATTCAGAAACTATCCGGGCAACGCAGGGTACTACATCTAGTCAGGTATAAAAGTATTCGAAAATAGTGTCGAATCCATAGCTTTCTGGGTCGCGAAAAAAATGAAATGACGTATGGCTTTTAGTGCCGGGTGTTGGGCTCGCCAGATGCAGGTCTTTCGATTTGACGCCCGTAGGAGACGTGCGCGTCGTGATGAGGATGAAATGATGATGAAGACAACACATACACCCAGCCCCGAGCCAGCGGAATTAACCAATTATGGTTAAAATTCCCGACCCTTCCGGGAATCGAACCCAGGACCCCTGTGGACAAAGGGCAGCACGCTAACCATTTAGCCATGGAGCCGGACTGGGTCGCTGAGATGAATAGTAACACTCCAGATTTTTAAAGTCAAAGTTCAGCCCTCTTTGAGGTGGGGAGGTTATTGGGGAGTGAGATATAAAAATAATAATAAATAATATCGAACTCGTAGTTTTTGGGGTTGCTGAGATGAATAGTGACAGTGTAGAAATTTTAAAGTTAATCCGCCTTTTGGATGGGAGGCGAAGGGCGAGTGAGATATAAAAGTAGTCGAAAATGATGTCGAACCCATAGTTTTTAGGGTCGCTGAGAAGAACACTACCACTCCAGACTTTCCTGAAGTCCAAGTTCAGCCTGATTTTCTTGGGGGAGGCAAGGGGGGAATGAGATATTAAAGTTCAGGCCCCTTTGGCATACGGGGAGAGAAAGAGTGACAAATAAAGTGAGCCAAATGTCGGAGACTATGGATGTATGTGTGTATTTTCCAGCATTGCTGTCAACTAAAATTTAGTACAAATATTTCTTTCCACCTGTCGGGGCAAGACACCCTGGGAGCCTCCAAGGGAGGAGGTGAAATATAAATAGAGCTAAAAGCGACCGATATTAATATCGAATCCATAGTTTTGAAGACTACTGGACGAATTTAAAGCAATCTTGCCACACACGTGGGGGTAAGACACCACTGTCATCATTATTGGTTGGGGTGAGGGGTGAGAAAATAGTATCTCGCTCGCTGAGATGAATTGTGACACTTTGGATGCCGTTTAAGGTAAAGTTCAGTCCCAATCGGCAGAGGGGGTGAAAACGAGTGAAAAAAGAAAGTGGCAAAATGTCTGAGTTTACGGACGTATGCGTAAATGTACTAGCATACCTCTCAACCAAACTTGGTACCTATATAAATTACCAGGAAGAAATTACTAGAGGGGTACGATTCAGCTAGCAACGCTAGGGGCGGAGATGAATTGTAGTAAATACGGAAAGAGGGGTGAAATATTAAAATAATAAACAACGGCAAATATTAATGTGCTGTCCATAGTTTTCGGGGTCCCTAAGTTGAATAATGACAATCCGGATGTCTCTGAAGTGCATGTTCGTCCAACATTGGCATGAAGATGAGAAGGGAGAAGGAAAATATCCAAACTTATGGAAATTGTGCATGTATGTATGATTCTTCCAGTAGAGCCCTCATACAATCCTGGTACACATATGGCTTTCTATCTGAAATAAATTCTGTTGGAGGAAAACACCCCTAGCACTCCTAGGGGAGAAGTTGAAATATAGAAATAAACGAAAACGACTGATATCAAAGTTGAATCCATAGTTTACGAGGTCGCTGGATGCTGGTTAAGTCCTACATCAGCCGCAGTCAGATTGGAGGTTGAGAATGGATGAAAATGAATGTAAAAGTGACCGACATTATGGATGTATGTGTGTATGTTCCAGAATATCTCTCAACGAAATTTGGTACACATATAAGAAGAAAAAACCTGTGCAGATGGACCATGTAAAAATAATGGGAAATAACATATACTAATATCGTCCTACTCCTTGGATGAATGATCGACCTAGCGGCCTTCGGTTCATTAGGTCCTGGATTTGACCCCCGGCCGTATCGCTTGTCATTAACTATCCTGGCTCGGGGGCTGGGAGTTCATGTGGCAACCAACCACGACAGGAACACGCAATAGTAATTATATTCCTTCATATAGGATTTGTGTCTGGAAGGGTATCCGGTCGTAAAATTGGCCCAAATCCACAAGTGATAGAAGAACCTGTATTAATGTCGAATCCATTGAGACGGGGTCTGAGTCGATAGTCTAGAATGACAGTTTATATCGTGTACATCGTATCAATAGTGGGACGGGTAAATACATATAGTTATCACTTATTATAATTTTGACGGGGTCAAATACCTTCTAGGGAATCTGAATGAGGAATAACAATCTAAGCTCATCAGCTCTAACAACAACAATTACTTTAAGTCCAAACATCCGGTAGAAAACTTGAGAAAATTATAAATGCTATTTTACAGAGAAGAGAGCTGAGTTACAAGACCGCTATTCACGCAACATGCGAGAGCCTCACAGAGGCATCACTTCCAACCTATCGGTTTCTCTTAATTAAGGAATTTACACAAGGTAGCACCTACGAGGTCTTGTCTATTGCTCATCAGTTTACCTCCCAAAGGAGGTCACATCAGACTCAATTCCACACTCCACGATAGAGTTACAGGAGCATGAGAGCCCATGCCAACTTGCCTGAATATAAACGTTGGTTGTAACCGGCCATAACAAAATGCAATAGTGTGAAACTCCTGCACCCCTTCTACCTAAGTGGGCTTATGGCCGTGTGATACAGAGGCTACGTCTATTCTACAGCGAGGACTAAGCGAGAACATTAAATATCAAAAGAGTGTTAAGAATTTTAGTGGATTAGAAACTTTAGTCACCCCATGCCAAATTGAAACGGAACACACAGTGGGTAACCATTCCTTGTTCCCTTACATTACATATTTCCCAGTAGGGAACAGGGAAGAGGGTCACCACTCCTTGTTCCCTTACATTACATATTTCCCAGTAGGGAACAGGGCAGAGGGTCACCACTCGTGGTTCCCTTACAGTACATGTTTCCCAGTAGGGAACAGGGCAGAGGGTTACCACTCGTGGTTCCCTTACAGTACACATTTTCCAGTAGGGAACACACAGTGGGTAACCATTCCTTGTTACCTTACATTACATATTTCCCAGTAGGGAACAGGACATAGGGTCACAACTCGTTGTTCCCTTACAGTACATATTTCCCAGTAGGGAATAGGACAGAGTCCTCAGATTGGCTGAAAATTCTACATTTAAACCACCAAATACGTGAAAAAAACGTAAACATTCCTCCCAAGCTATCTGCAGGATCTAACGCATGTTCGTGAAAATTCTTCCATTACCTTGCTGCTGGGCCTTTCGAACGCCGCACGCCTCCTCCGCGTCCGTTAGGATACGCGGCACTCCATTGAATGGAGCTATGAAGAAGACAAAACGGCCCTGATGCGAACAGCTTTTACAGTACTTTTGAGGGGAAGCTTCCATAACTGTTTAATTATAGACTGAATTCTTGTGCACTCCCCCGACTTTAACTGGCTGGAGAAAATATTTACAAAATTCTGATTGATTGATTGATTGATTGATTGATTGATTGATTGATTGATTGATTGATTGATTGATTGATTGATTGATTGATTGATTGATTGATTGATTGATTGATTGATTGATTGATTGATTGATTGATTGATTGATTGATTGATTGATTGATTGATTGATTGATTGATTGATTGATTGATTGATTGATTGATTGATTGATTGATTGATTGATTGATTGATTGATTGATTGATTGATTGATTGATTGATTGATTGATTGATTGATTGATTGATTGATTGATTGATTGATTGATTGATTGATTGATTGATTGATTGATTGATTGATTGATTGATTGATTGATTGATTGATTGATTGATTGATTGATTGATTGATTGATTGATTGATTGATTGATTGATTGATTGATTGATTGATTGATTGATTGATTGATTGATTGATTGATTGATTGATTGATTGATTGATTGATTGATTGATTGATTGATTGATTGATTGATTGATTGATTGATTGATTGATTGATTGATTGATTGATTGATTGATTGATTGATTGATTGATTGATTGATTGATTGATTGATTGATTGATTGATTGATTGATTGATTGATTGATTGATTGATTGATTGATTGATTGATTGATTGATTGATTGATTGATTGATTGATTGATTGATTGATTGATTGATTGATTGATTGATTGATTGATTGATTGATTGATTGATTGATTGATTGATTGATTGATTGATTGATTGATTGATTGATTGATTGATTGATTGATTGATTGATTGATTGATTGATTGATTGATTGATTGATTGATTGATTGATTGATTGATTGATTGATTGATTGATTGATTGATTGATTGATTGATTGATTGATTGATTGATTGATTGATTGATTGATTGATTGATTGATTGATTGATTGATTGATTGATTGATTGATTGATTGATTGATTGATTGATTGATTGATTGATTGATTGATTGATTGATTGATTGATTGATTGATTGATTGATTGATTGATTGATTGATTGATTGATTGATTGATTGATTGATTGATTGATTGATTGATTGATTGATTGATTGATTGATTGATTGATTGATTGATTGATTGATTGATTGATTGATTGATTGATTGATTGATTGATTGATTGATTGATTGATTGATTGATTGATTGATTGATTGATTGATTGATTGATTGATTGATTGATTGATTGATTGATTGATTGATTGATTGATTGATTGATTGATTGATTGATTGATTGATTGATTGATTGATTGATTGATTGATTGATTGATTGATTGATTGATTGATTGATTGATTGATTGATTGATTGATTGATTGATTGATTGATTGATTGATTGATTGATTGATTGATTGATTGATTGATTGATTGATAATGGAGAAGGAACCAACAGAACTATTGATAATTTTGATACGTGAACAAAACAGTCTTCAAGAAGTAAGGTTAGCCAATGGTAAAAATCTATTTTCCGTTAAGAATTAATTATCGTCGATCCCGCCAAGGGGGAGGGGCAATTAAACCGTTGATAGTGACATCTAACGGTAGATAATCAAACTATCTTGTACTACATAAGTTCAAGTTAGAATGCAGAGAGAGAGCATTTTAACTGGCCGGAGAAAGTGTGCCCTGGTACAGTAATAATGGCGAATTCCCTCCGAACAGGCCTGGTGTAGGTCTTGTAGGTGACATATTAGGAAGACATCACAGACACCCAGCACCCGATTAACCATTTAAAGTTAAAATCCCGACACGGCAGGGAACCGAACTCGGTAACCGTTTCAGCAAACCATACTAACCATTTCGTCATGGAGATGGACGGTTTAGAGTCATGGAATTTTAATATAATTTGAGAGGGATATTTTTTGATTGACGAATGTTCAAACAAGGGAACGTGATGCACTGTCAGTGGTGGAGATAAGTGGGAGGAGAGCATTGCAGCAATAGCGGGACAAGAGAACATTGTATGATCAATACCACGTTTACCTTTGGATGCTAAGTCTACCGCAATAATTAGCATCACACTGCCGTATCCGTCAGTGGACTTCGGCGATCTTAGTTTTGCGGTTGGCTGAACCACAGTCACAGGTCTCCCAGACCCCCTCTTCCCTCGATCCTGCGTTGTATATTTATTTGGATGAGGGCGCCTCATGATATGAGAGCTTCATGACCTTAGCAGCCCAGCACATTTCTACACATCTTGGTCAATACAATAGACCCATATTTCAAATGATGCTACTCCATACAACAAAATGGAGAGCACACAGCTCCGCGCTATCTGCACTTTGGTCCCAGCGCTCGCTGACGACGATATTCTCGACCCTTTGTATGGGAGCTCCCTTGATTCACAGGGACCTTGCTCACAATAATGCATTTGGTATTTTTTTAAGTTCAGGTTTAGACCAAGGTTTTCACATGTCTCCACCACTTTCGACGAGATCTGTCGCATGTCGTCAAGCTATTTCTACAGCATTCTTTCCTCAAAGAATATGCGTATAATGTGTGCTAAGAGGCCACAGAACCAGGACTATGATGCCGCTTAGGTAATGCAGGCAGAACTCAGAGTGAGATGTGGTGAAATGTTACTGGTCAAAATCATGTTTAAGGTGTTCATCTCTCAGCTGCTCGTCTCCTTACTGCAAAGTCTTCCCAGCCCAAAGCTTCCAATATTTTCATAAAACTACTCTTAGTCGAACGCCGTCCAGAGCAAATTGCGCTGCCCGACTCTGGATACTTCCATCCTGTTCTTGAGTCAAGTAATCATGGCGAGTCTCTCATAAGCTGCATGGGTCTTACCAGTGACTTATACGCCTCTGTTTTACATCCTTACTGCGACTCTCAAATACTCCCATAACCATGTGAATAGATCTGTAAAGCTCACCTACGCACTTGCAGTGATCCACATGTGCTGTTTTCACAGCATCGACACAGTAATTGATATACAAGAAAACAGTATCATAGCCTTGTGCGATCCACTCTTAATCATCATATGACCAGACAATCCTCCACCTACTGTAATGCTTTCTAAAAATGGTGCAACCTATTCAGTCACACATTGTCTAGTCCAATAGCCCTCACTTCCTTGTTCTGTCCTGTTAGTAGGCCTTGCATAGGTCAGTAGGGATGCAGTCCATTTGCTATATCTTGCTTTAACCATGCTAGCTGATCCTCACTGGAATGTGTTTTCCTAAACACAGATTTTCTTCTATCAGATCAGTTTGAAGTTTTGAAAATGTATCCAATAACAAGAAAGAATGCTTTCCTCGGTTTCCGCGCATCACATGTCAAGTTGACTGGCCCATAACTATCCTGTTTATTACATTATGATAAATATTTGGGGATATTAGGTCGTGTAATAATAAATAAATACCAGCTGACGCGTTTCAATCCTACGACCAGGATCGTCTTCAGAGCAACAACAAAGCAAAATGGCTACTGTCACTCCATAGTAACCAGACTCAAGATAGAGAGACCCTGTTAGGAATATAGTTCATTCCAGGGCCTCCATAGTCACGGAGAAAGATGTTGACGAGTTAACTATGGAAGGTAGCCATGATCTACTCAGTATATAACCGTCACCTTTGTTAAAATTATTCGGGCGTTTAGCAATTTCTATCGCCTCACGAATGATTCTGGGAATAAAATGACAGAAGTTGCGTCAAAAATTATTTGATGGTCATTATGTATGGTATGTTCTGCTACAGCAGACTTCTCTGGCTGGCAAAGACGTAAGTGCCTGCGATGTTCTTTAACCCTTGTTGCTACTTTCCTACATGTTTGGCCGACATAAAGCGATCCACAGGAGCAAGGAATCATATATATTCCAGCGCAGTTTAAACCAATAGTATCTTTGACAGATCGCAAACAATTGCCTATGGTGATATTAGGCTTAAAAATGGTCTTGATATTGTGCTTTCTGAGAACATTGCTAATCCTATCCGTGACAGATTGCACGTATGGAAAGAAGGCCAGACCTGGGTAACCGATTGGCAATATTTCTTTCCTTTTAATCATTCAGAAGTTATCAAAACCGTGATCAAATTAATCAGCCTGTCAGCTTGTCTTGTTAATAAATTTGAAATTTTGTTAATCACTTTGAAAGTGTATCATTTGGTTTTCTTATTTATCCAATCAAAATGTAGGAAACTAGATCCTTCTAGAGACACCGGCTGAATTTATGACGTAAGGTGTCTACCGATTGATTTGTGTGTGACGGCAGATTAAGGGAAAGGAGCAGCCTGAACATGAGCTAATTAACAAGGTATGGCAGAAAATTAATTACGTGACATTTGTGCGTATGAAACTCGGGAAGATTTCGATGATTTTAGTAAGCATGTAACTATTAGTGTGTCCGCATTTCTCTAAAATTCATGTAGTGTTTATCCGGTGGTGTTTGCTTCCCTAATGCACGGAGGGTAACCAGGTGAGGGTCTCTGATGTCAGACAGTTGTGAATAAGGAACTCTACTGTCCCGACATCGGGCGTATTGTAGACTCGTTTTGAACTGGAATCGAGGGTTCGATGCTCATATAATGTAAAACTAGAAGTTACGGGTCCTTTAGATTCCGTGGATCTTTTGTGAACCCGAATATAAGGTGAACTCCTCTGTTCGAGACCCGATCTAGATAATGTGCTCTAGAAGTTACGGCTCCTTCTGATGAAGTATGTGTTTTCCATTTGTAAAGACTATCCTAATCATTTCCCAAGACCTACAGGCCATCATACTGTGATAGACGGGAGTCCTCTCCCCCAAATATGTGGTAAAGTATCATAGCTTTCGAGCTCCTCGTACTACAGTTTTCGAGCGTTAAAATTCCACTCGTTGGTTCAGGTTCAAAGGGTTAGAAAAGAAAGAAAACACAATTCTGAATAGATTATTTAGGTAAATGTTGCTTGTGCAGCCATTACCCCTCACGCTTTCTGTTCCACGGAAATAACTGCGATCAGTGTTCAGTGAGAAACTCTTGTTCTCTGTACAAGGCACTCGTACATGGTTCCTTGGACTAGACAGGGCTGTAGTCTTACTTAAGGCTCCGTTATAGAAATGTAGGCTACGACAGGGATAAAATGTAGCAAGGGACGTTAAATGTTCAGATAATGTAGGATATACTTAGAACGAAGTTCATGAAGTTTTCATCACGATAATTAAAAAAAAATACTTAGGACCAAGTTCATGAATGCTGTCAGGGAAGCAGACGATTACACAGGAAAATATTGCTGGTTGTTTTGTTAACTGACCATCAAAGTTTTCAAGCGGGGCTGACGATCTAAGGTAATGTGTTTGTTTGTCTGAGGATGGATAGCGAATGAAGCTGAAATCAGTGTTCTGCATTGAAGTATCAACTTTTCTGTCATAACCTCCTTTAGGCTATCATTTTATTCATAGTTAACTGTTGAACTCTGTACTTGTTCTAGGATCTCTTGTCCCTGATCCTAGCAGTTTCATTGGCGAGCACACATCACTGTGTATTGTCTGTGGTCTCGAAGTTGGACGTGTCTGTCCATGGCAACAAGAACGCCTGTAGACAATAGACCATAACGGTTCTGTATATTCTCATCTGCAGGATTGTGCTTCCGTATTGGATGGATAGTATTGTATGTGATCAATACACGTAACTTAGTGCTCTGCATTTAAAGTATTTGCATGCACCCTCGAATTTAACCCAGTTTTCAAACCACAAGTAATACAGCAGTTTGAGGAATTGATCTAAGAGGTACCTACTTAACATGTGCTAACCACTGACGGATTTAGTAGCTCATTGCAGAAGTAGTTATTTACGTTTGTAGTGTTATTGCTGGGATCTAACCACGCGTTTAAACATATATCTGCTTGTCGAAAGACAAGAGGCCTGCTAGTTCGCGAGCTCGATACGTCGCGCTCTAGAACTTGTTAGTATGACTCTGTGACATTTCACACAGGTTGGCTTTGTGAGAAACACTTACAGCCGCATTGAATGTGAGGCTATCACGCGCTGAGGAGTCTTCCTCAGACATTCCTTGTGAGTATGTGAGTTGCTATGACAATCCTCGAGCCATGAATTCTTCCACAGTGGTGGCAAACATCCACTTCTTGAGGGCTATTCATCGCGAGGAACATTCATAGGTAAGATGAAGCCACCAGTTAGTAGTGTTAATGTCTGACTTTAGTACGTCTCTGTTGTCCACCGTGGTGTCGGCGGCCACCCTTCAGTTGACAATACTTAATACATACGAACAGCATGACCTTTCCAAAGAAGTCGATGTCTCACGATCATGCTTCATCCAAGATACTGATAGATAGATAAGAAATTGGTGAGCCTTGTCTTCGCAGAGCTCCACACGTAGGTCTATGAAGACCCTTTGTGCCCCTTAAACAGGTTTGCCTAGTCCAGCCCTAGTGCTCCTATAAAGGATACTAGTGTCCGGATATTGGCATTCGTGATGTCTTCCAGGCTCACAAAATGTGAGCCAAGATATCGATGTCTGGTACTTGCAAGAGCTTCGCACTGACATAACACATGCGCGGAGGTCTCCTCCTCCTTACCGCATCTTCTACACATCGGATCCTGGGTGATTTTCATGATGTGTAGGTGTCTCCATAAGGTACTGTGGTCTGTCAACAGTCCAACTACCATTCTCATTCTGGTCCTATTCAAATTCATTAGGACCTTTTTATAACTTTGGCTAGGCCCTTTGATAAGTTCACGTGCCTGGCTCCAAGATACTGATGTTAGTCCTGTGATCTTGCCATTCAACCCTAAGGACTGATGATATTCCTACCGGCACATGATGAACCTCCTGTAAATGGTCCAGATTTCACACCCATGAAGGTGTACACATGGTACACATGAACGTTTTCATGTCACGGTTATCAATTATCCTTTGTCGAAGACGACCAAATTCCACACTAGCACATTTCAGACTAGCATTTGCTGCAAGACGACCACCAAGGTGAGCTAAGTTTGGATGTTCAATATCGATAATACACAGGCTGTGGAGGTAGAGAAAACAGATTTGGGAGAAACTAGTCCTTCCCTTTAAGAAATCAATCAAGGAACATCTCTCTGGCTGGAAATATCTCGTAATGATCGCTCCCTGTTTTACGGGCAAGTTTCAAAAGTGTGTTTGGCGCTGATAGAGGACCTGAGGAGAAAGAACTCGGTAGAATTGGGGACTGTCACCCTCTTGGGTTTAATGAAGAAGTCCAGCCAGTCAATTTATAATGCTACACTGCCTGGAGCCATAAGAAGTAGTCCAGCCAGACACTATCTACCTCAACACTGTCTGGAGCAGTAAGAAGTTGTACTTCCAGGCGATATCTACCGCTACAATGCCTGGAGCTGTAATAAGTTGTCCTGCAAGGTCATATCTACTGCTACATTGCCTGGGGCATTAACAAGTAGGCCAGTCAGGTGATATCGACTGGTACAGTGTCTGGAGCAGTACGAAAATATCCAGCGAGGTCATATCTACTGCTATACTGCCTGCAGCAGTAAAAAATACTCCAGCTAGGCGATATCTACTGCTACAGTGTCTGGAGCAGTACGAAATATTCCAGCCAGGCGATATCAACTGCTACAGTGTCTTGAACAGTAAGAAATAATCCAACCAGGTGATATCTACTGCTGCACTGCCTGGATCAGTAAGAATTAGAGCAGGAAAGGTGATATCTACTGCTGCACTGCCTGGATCAGTAATGAGTAGTCCAGCCAGGTGATATCTACTGCTGCACTGCTTGGATCAGTAAGAATTAGAGCAGGCAAGGTGATATCTACTGCTGTGCTGCCTGGATCAGTAAGAATTAGAGCAGGCAAGGTGATATCTACTGCTGCACTGCCTGGATCAGTAAGAATTAGAGCAGGCAAGGTGATATCTACTGCTACAGTGTCTGGAGCAGTAAAAATACTCCAGCTAGGCGATATCTACTGCTACAGTGTCTGGAGCAGTACGAAATATTCCACCCGGGTGATATCAACTGCTACAGTGTCTGGAGCAGTAAGAAATAACCCAGCCAGGTGATATCTACTGCTACAGTGTCTGGAGCAGTAAGAAATAACCCAGCCAGGTGATATCTACTGCTACAGTGTCTGGAGCAGTAAGAAATAACCCAGCCAGGTGATATCTACTGCTACAGTGTCTGGAGCAGTAAGAAATAACCCAGCCATTTGATATCTAGTGCTACAGTGTCTGGAGCAGTAAGAAATAACCCAGCCAGGTGATATCTGCTGCTACAGTGTCTGGAGCAGTAAGAAATAACCCAGCCAGGTGATATCAACTGCTACAGTGTCTGGAGCAGTACGAAATATTCCACCCGGGTGATATCAACTGCTACAGTGTCTGGAGCAGTAAGAAATAACCCAGCCAGGTGATATCTACTGCTACAGTGTCTGGAGCGGTAAGAAATAACCCAGCCAGGTGATATCTACTGCTACAGTGTCTGGAGCAGTAAGAAATAACCCAGCCAGGTGATATCTACTGCTACAGTGTCTGGAGCAGTAAGAAATAACCCAGCCATTTGATATCTAGTGCTACAGTGTCTGGAGCAGTAAGAAATAACCCAGCCAGGTGATATCTGCTGCTACAGTGTCTGGAGCAGTAAGAAATAACCCAGCCAGGTGATATCAACTGCTACAGTGTCTGGAGCAGTACGAAATATTCCACCCGGGTGATATCAACTGCTACAGTGTCTGGAGCAGTAAGAAATAACCCAGCCAGGTGATATCTACTGCTACAGTGTCTGGAGCGGTAAGAAATAACCCAGCCAGGTGATATCTACTGCTACAGTGTCTGGAGCAGTAAGAAATAACACAGCCAGGTGATATCTACTGCTACAGTGTCTGGAGCAGTAAGAAATAACCCAGCCATTTGATATCTAGTGCTACAGTGTCTGGAGCAGTAAGAAATAACCCAGCCAGGTGATATCTGCTGCTACAGTGTCTGGAGCAGTAAGAAATAACCCAGCCAGGTGATATCAACTGCTACAGTGTCTGGAGCAGTAAGAAATAACCCAGCCAGGTGATATCTACTGCTACAGTGTCTGGATCAGTAAGAAATAACCCAGCCAGGTGATATCTACTGCTACAGTGTCTGGAGCAGTAAGAAATAACCCAGCCAGGTGATATCTACTGCTACAGTGTCTGGAGCAGTAAGAAATAACCCAGCCAGGTGATATCTACTGCTACAGTGTCTGGAGCAGTAAGAAATAACCCAGCCAGGTGATATCTACTGCTACAGTGTCTGGAGCAGTAAGAAATAACCCAGCCAGGTGATATCTACTGCTACAGTGTCTGGAGCAGTAAGAAATTACCCAGCCAGGTGATATCTACTGCTACAGTGTCTGGAGCAGTAAGAAATAACCCAGCCAGGTGATATCTACTGCTACAGTGTCTGGAGCAGTAAGAAATAACCCAGCCAGGTGATATCTACTGCTACAGTGTCTGGAGCAGTAAGAAATAACCCAGCCAGGTGATATCAACTGCTACAGTGTCTGGAGCAGTAAGAAATTACCCAGCCAGGTGATATCTACTGCTACAGTGTCTGGAGCAGTAAGAAATAACCCAGCCAGGTGATATCTACTGCTACAGTGTCTGGAGGAGTAAGAAATTACCCAGCCAGGTGATATCTACTGCTACAGTGTCTGGAGCAGTAAGAAATAACCCAGCCAGGTGATATCAACTGCTTCAGTGTCTGGAGCAGTAAGAAATTACCCAGCCAGGTGATATCTACTGCTACAGTGTCTGGAGCAGTAAGAAATAACCCAGCCAGGTGATATCTACTGCTACAGTGTCTGGAGCAGTAAGAAATAACCCAGCCAGGTGATATCAACTGCTACAGTGTCTGGAGCAGTAAGAAATAACCCAGCCAGGTGATATCTACTGCTACAGTGTCTGGAGCAGTAAGAAATAACCCAGCCAGGTGATATCTACTGCTACAGTGTCTGGAGCAGTAAGAAATAACCCAGCCAGGTGATATCAACTGCTACAGTGTCTGGAGCAGTATGAAATAACCCAGCCAGGTGATATCAACTGCTACAGTGTCTGGAGCAGTAAGAAATAACCCAGCCAGGTGATATCTACTGCTACAGTGTCTGGAGCAGTAAGAAATTACCCAGCCAGGTGATATCTACTGCTACAGTGTCTGGAGCAGTAAGAAATAACCCAGCCAGGTGATATCTACTGCTACAGTGTCTGGAGCAGTAAGAAATTACCCAGCCAGGTGATATCTACTGCTACAGTGTCTGGAGCAGTATGAAATAACCCAGCCAGGTGATATCTACTGCTACAGTGTCTGGAGCAGTAAGAAATAACCCAGCCAGGTGATATCAACTGCTACAGTGTCTGGAGCAGTAAGAAATTACTCAGCCAGGTGATATCTACTGCTACAGTGTCTGGAGCAGTAAGAAATTACCCAGCCAGGTGATATCTACTGCTACAGTGTCTGGAGCAGTAAGAAATAACCCAGCCAGGTGATATCTACTGCTACAGTGTCTGGAGGAGTAAGAAATTACCCAGCCAGGTGATATCTACTGCTACAGTGTCTGGAGCAGTAAGAAATAACCCAGCCAGGTGATATCAACTGCTTCAGTGTCTGGAGCAGTAAGAAATTACCCAGCCAGGTGATATCTACTGCTACAGTGTCTGGAGCAGTAAGAAATAACCCAGCCAGGTGATATCTACTGCTACAGTGTCTGGAGCAGTAAGAAATAACCCAGCCAGGTGATATCAACTGCTACAGTGTCTGGAGCAGTAAGAAATAACCCAGCCAGGTGATATCTACTGCTACAGTGTCTGGAGCAGTAAGAAATAACCCAGCCAGGTGATATCTACTGCTACAGTGTCTGGAGCAGTAAGAAATAACCCAGCCAGGTGATATCAACTGCTACAGTGTCTGGAGCAGTATGAAATAACCCAGCCAGGTGATATCAACTGCTACAGTGTCTGGAGCAGTAAGAAATAACCCAGCCAGGTGATATCTACTGCTACAGTGTCTGGAGCAGTAAGAAATTACCCAGCCAGGTGATATCTACTGCTACAGTGTCTGGAGCAGTAAGAAATAACCCAGCCAGGTGATATCTACTGCTACAGTGTCTGGAGCAGTAAGAAATTACCCAGCCAGGTGATATCTACTGCTACAGTGTCTGGAGCAGTATGAAATAACCCAGCCAGGTGATATCTACTGCTACAGTGTCTGGAGCAGTAAGAAATAACCCAGCCAGGTGATATCAACTGCTACAGTGTCTGGAGCAGTAAGAAATTACTCAGCCAGGTGATATCTACTGCTACAGTGTCTGGAGCAGTAAGAAATTACCCAGCCAGGTGATATCTACTGCTACAGTGTCTGGAGCAGTAAGAAATAACCCAGCCAGGTGATATCTACTGCTACAGTGTCTGGAGCAGTAAGAAATAACCCAGCCAGGTGATATCTACTGCTACACTGCCTACTCAAGTACTCAAGTCAGGTCATATTTACTACTACACTGCCTGGAGCTGTATGAAGTAGTCCAGCCAGGTGATATCTATTGCTACACTGCCTGGAGCCGTGGTAGTCCAGGACGTACGCACGAGTGTGAAGGTGAAGGATTGTTCAAGTGGGTGGGTGTCCTTGCTCAACTTGGTATTACACTGGATTGTGAACTAAATATATGCTTTAATTTTCTATGTCATAAGTTTCCGTTATTCGTTACAGGTTGACACGCGACGATTCGCGTCAGCGGAGAACCAAAGGGATGTGAATGATAACAGTGAAAGGGAACAGCTTGATTCGGAGACTTCTGTAGATCCACCATCGCACGGTAAGACCAAGTGTTGTAGGTGCTGATCGATTCACATTCACACTCGGTATCCCCTTAATTCAAAGAAGTAAAACCCTAGTGTATATGGGCGGTATATCGTCTGTATCCAGGGGCTATCTGCTAGGGAACGTGCTTGTGTCACACTCCTCCATATTCAATACTGTACACTGGACTACGCTTTCTGAATTCCTGAGGGGATTGGAATTAATTACAGCGATCCGAGAATAAGACAAATTGTAGCGGTCAGAATAACGGAAGCGACAATCCACCAGCGAGCGAGACAGGTGTGTAGTCTGTCTCTCCTACAATTCAAAGTGTGTATACAGCAGGCAATATGGGATATGGAGAAGTAATCATTGTTCTGGAGGAAATCAAACAAATCCTAGGAGTGTAGTAGATGAAGTCAGGTGAAGTAAGTGATATAAACTAGTAAATGTACTCACCATGGAAGTGGAGGTTTTTGGAGATCTAGAAAATAACATAACAAATAACAGACGAAACTATCTGGTTTCTATCGAAGAACAGCATTTGGTAAATGACGCCTTCTTTTAATGACAATAAATATACAATTCAGGGTGTCGTTCGCGAAAGTATTTACCTGGAACGTGAGACTCCATGAGATAGAAACATGCTTATCAGAGAAAGAGAGTAGAGCCTTTGAAATGTGGTGTTACAGAAGAATTCTTGAGGTGAGTAACAAAAACTCGTGTACTTGCCTCGAGGTTTTGCGGTTCTTTCCAGCAGCACTCCCAATGCGGGTGAGCATATTGAACTACATACCTGCAGCCCTGCCAACATTACATTTCTCGAACTAGTGGGGAAAAATCGTGTTCCCTCTAGCATTGCAAGTAATTGCGCGAACCGTTACACTGTGAAGCTTAAGGTGAGATGCACGATCATAGAACAAACGAGGAGCAGTTGACTGGAGGGAGATATGGGATAAGTATGGAAAAGTGTTTAGGCTTATGACGGAGAACAGGAACAATGTACATAGTGCGGTGGGAGGGAAAGTTCCGAAAGACAGGTATGCTAATATTTAAAAAGGGTAGAGAAGTGAGGGCAAAGGGATCAAGGCAAGGGGAGTTTTGACGAGTGTACCCGTGAGTCATCGCTGGTAGAACACAGAGGGAAATAGGAGAAATATGAGAGGGTTACAGGAAGGTGACAGGTAAGGGGAAAGAGAAACGTAGAGCTGATAATAGGAAGAAGGTCTGGAACAGGGTCGCGAGAAGGAGAAATGGAAGAGGAATTAGAAACTGCAAACATCAGAGTAGACTAGCAGGGGACGCGATCTGATGAAGTAGATGGGGTCGAGGATCTGGTCATCGAGGACTATATATTTCAGCTCGTGGAGAATGTGTGTGGAGGAAAGGAAACCAAGATAGAGGAATTAGGTTAAGACAGAAGTTCAGGAAGGAGGACGGTAAGAATTGTGTGACAGTTTTCCATGTGTACGAACAACGTACGGCAAGCAGGAATAACTACACACATAGTGTGGGATCTTATTATGAATTTGACGCCGAGGTGTCGTCATTTATTCTACTTGTTCTCCTCCCAACGTTTTAGATGTGGCCTAACCGGCATTGAAATTCGTGTCATACAACCTCTATTTTTCCTTGAAATATATTCCATTCTGTTACTACTTCAAGTTTTATTTAGTTCACAGCTGCTTCTTTGTGGATAGCCCTCCTACTCTTCGAGCGAACTTATGGAAAGAAATGAACGTTCTATGTGCTGACCTCTACTCGGAGTGCTCGTACTACGATGCTCCGCCCCCTAACCAATTAGAGCTCCGTAGTTCCGGAGAGAGCCATTAAGCGAAGAAGAAGCATCGTGACTGTACTTGGTGTCTCGTGAAAGAGCTCTTGCCAGCCTGTGAGATGGATAACGGATAAATAACATACGTGAGAGGGCTTCTCCTTCTGGCCCTCAGGATTTGTTTGTGTCAATTTCATCATGGGAACGTCCACTGACTCTATGGATTATTTATTTATGTCAGTTTATCTGCATTGATACGTGAGTACAAAATGGCGCTGCGGCGTCGCATCAAGCTTACTTTCTACTTTCGGCATCGGTGAACCAAAAAATATCTATTTGGCAAGGTGTGGTGTGTCTAAATCCTTATTGCGTTTGTCGGATTATTCTCGGCTAAATCTTAATGATCTGTTCTTCTAAATAAAAAAATTTCCGGTTAGTTGTTATTGAGGTGCACAAGGTTTGATCACGTGGTGTAAGTATCTTGAAAAACCTTGTGATTTTGTTCTGGGGTGAAAGTAAATTATGATCTAAGTTGATAGATAGAGTACTATTTTCAGTTCACCCCAACTTAGTTCTAACCAAGGAGACGGTTTTCTTATTTAACTTTTCCCGGTCTTATTTTAATATTTTTCTTTTTTTATTTCTTGGTTCTTTCGCCCACGTTAATTATGCTTTTCTCCTTCCTTGTTCGGGCTTGTGCTTCCCTGGTTACCTTTGGTTTCGCGTTGTTCTTGGCGTTCGTGCGTTACCATGTCAACGGTGATTATTGAGATTGTTGATCTGGTTACCATTTTCATCATTTTTTTATTTAATAAATCCTATTTATTCTTTTCAAGAAAAGATTGTTCTTCGTTTAAATAGATACCTTGTACCTGCATTTCTTTCCACTGGTTTTTATGAGACACTCTGATTTGTTTTGATGATGTTTGAGGGTGTCTGATTACGCTTCCTGTTTATTACTTTCTTAATGAACTAGCTCACTTGTGTACTTGCTAGTGTGTTTTGACTTTATTTTACTGCCGTTATCGTAGTGGTTCTGGGTTTGTCTACCTAAAGGGGCCCATAGACGTGCAATATAATTGATAGTGTGCACTTCGCATTGAACGGTTGTGCAATATATTGTACGAAATCAAAGAAGTTTGAAATATATTGCACAAACTACAAAATACTGTGCCGTGTGTTGGCAATATTGTGCAATGTCCTGTCCTCCCGCCAGTTGTTATCAACAGGTGGGGGAGAACGTATCGCGATGGCAGACAAACAAGAGGAGAAAAAGTTTCTTTTGGAGTTTGTCGAAGTGTACCATGACCTTCCGGCTCTATGGGACGTTAAGAGCAAAGATTACAGTAATCGCGTTAAAAAAAAAAGTGAACAGTACGACGTGCTTATTGATAAATATCGTGAAAAATACCCGAATGCCGATAAACAAGAAGTTATTAAAAATCAATTCTCTGCGTAATAGTATTCTTTTTCTCAATTTGAGGCGTAACCAAAGCGATAAGTTCATCAAACAATTCACCATTCATGCGCAGAAAGTTTCGAAAATCATTTGGCTCGCATTTTCTCAGTTCAGTGAGTAAATTTTCAGGAGTGTACCTTTCTCTGTCCAGAAACCACTGTTTGGCCCATGTCCTCCTTTTCCGTTTCTGCTTCTTTGTGGCACTTACGCCCACGGCGAGCAAAACGCAGCAAAGATCAGCGTCACTCAACATGTTCACCAAACAAAATAACGGCATGTACTGACTATATATTGCAACGCATATTGTACGTCTGTGACCGCTTTGCACAATATATTGTACAACCCTTCAATATTAAGTACACACTATCAGTTATATTGCACAAACCCCGATAATGCGCAAAAATATATCATGTCTATGGGCAGCTAACAATATATTGCACAATCCATTTTGCGCAATAATATTGCACGTCTATGGGCCCCTTAACGGGACAAATATAAGGGAGAGGAGATTGTTATCAGTGGGATACTTCCTAGGAGGGATACTGAGTGGACGGGCACTTTACATGAAACTAATATGTGAGACTTTGAGTGAGATTTTTATTGTGTGTGTATGCATTAGTCAGGGGTTTGTTTAGGAGAGATATAGGGAGGACTAGGCAGGGGAGGTGTGAGTACAGAGACACAGTGCTTGTAAGGGACGGGATAGAATTAAGTAATTCATGTCTGAAAAGTGTTACCAACAGGAGGGATACTCGGATTAAAGTAGAATTTGTTAGCTATTAAAAAGTTAAAGATGAGGAACGAAAATTCAAGAGATGATAGTTTTGGGGGTAGATTGATGCATACGCGGAAATATTTCATCAGGTAAAAAGTAATGTAACGACACAGAAAATAATGTGATTGTATTGATTGATCAAATGTTACCAACTGTTAACTCGGAAGGTAATGCGAATGACAGAAATTTAAATTAACCTGTTAGGAAGTGGTAGATGAGAAATTGACGGGATCGAATAGATGAAGGAATATTATTGATCTGATGGTGGCAAAACCAGATTAGTATTTTGAGAAAATGCGTTGAATGACGGTATAGGTGACCAGAACGGTGACCAATTCTTTTTTCAGAATGTGAATAGCGCTATTACTTAAATACTTTTGTTCATAACTAAAACTCAATATGCTGAAAACGTAGACGGGAGTGTAAGTATAGTAGCGGCTACACATTTCTTCATATGATAATGGGGAGTTTAGAGGAAATACTACAGAAATACAGTCATTTTTTGCAGCAATCAGAAGGATGGTAAAGGATCGACACTTCGATAAATGAAGGTATCGGCAAAAGAAAGCGGAGTGGGTCGAATTACCTGAAGATGGAAGACTCCCTAGGCCTCGAAACCTTACGTCGGTGTCGGAAAAGAACAAATGTTGACCAAGGGAGGTCAAAGAAGATAGCCCTGATAACTCAGCAGCCACTTAAACAGGCAAAGGATACCATGTGTGTCTTCTACTACATCAACTCACACACGGGGATATCAGCGGTCACTGATTTGATTCGATTTGAAATTAGGATTGACGTAGAATGTGAATAGTGCTAGTCGTGGTGAGGTAATGTGTGTGATGACCTCGGTGAGCACGGAGAGCTGGAGGGTCTGTAATCTGAAGGTTAGTATCTATATTAACTGGAAGAGTAATTGTCAGAGTCCTTCCTTTTCATGTCCGTCGTGGCTGTCAAAAGCACGTGGATTTTAAATTCCGCGCTCCACATAGTTAAGTTAGTGTCATCTTAACAGTTCTTTAAATTCCGCGCCCATGTAGTTATAATAGTAGCAGTGAGGTTACAGTCTGTTAATATGTGCTTTACCGGGCGAGTTGGCCGTGCGCGTAGAGGCGCGCGGCTGTGAGCTTGCATCCGGGAGATAGTAGGTTCGAATCCCACTATCGGCAGCCCTGAAGATGGTTTTGCGTGGTTTCCCATTTTCACACCAGGCAAATGCTGGGGTTGTACCTTAATTAAGGCCACGGCCGCTTCCTTCCAACTCCTAGGCCTTTCCTATCCCATCGTCGCCATAAGACCTATCTGTGTCGGTGTGACGTGAAGCCCCTAGCAAAAAAAATGTGCTTTTCATGGCTGACACGATGACAGCAGCTACCTTGTTACAACCTAACCTCAATTTTTGAACAAGAGAACGTCGCTAACTTCACTGCCGGCATTTTGACAGGGCTTAACCTCACTGTTGCCACCTTAACGATATACAGTGTGAGGAATCTAAGCAGCTATCAAATTGACAGCTGCCATCTTGTCAGCACATTGCTCATTTTAACCATGCCTCGGCAACTTCTTTCCTTCTTCCTTTACTATCCCTTCTAATCTCCATACCTGCATTGCATAAGGAGTGTAAGAGGTTATACGCGTTTATATTTGTTTACAGTTGATCGATAAGCTGTTCACATCGTGGAAGTAGAAAGTAGTTAGTGTCTAGTAGATTTAACTTGTATCTTTGAAAGAAGAATCTGTTAGCAGAAGATAAAGTCCGTCATGGAACAATCCATTACTATCTATATTTGCAAAGAGTAGGGAAAAACATTTTCCCGGGGCTATTACAAGGGACATCATGAGATAACTTGTAGGACAATTTTTTTATGAAAACAGAGTAGAAGAGAGTTCAAGGACGCTTAAAACGCTCAACGTCACGAAGCCGGGTGTAATACAGCTTCATCGAGAAAAAAATAAAATAAGCTGAACCGTAGTCAAGTAAACACCCTTTTTTAAGTACATTTCTGAAGGAGATTTTCAATTGTCTCTTGTTGTCTAGGCCTGCTGCAAGTTCTGTTACTAAGCACAGATTTCGAGATAAAGGGAGGCAAGGTGATGATGATGATAAGGATCAGGATGCTGATAATAATAGTGATAATAATAAAGGAAAATGAGAAGAAGAAAAATAAAGAAGAGCTCACTGTTTCTTTGCCATTAGATCTTGATGATTTTCATTTTCTAAGCATACTACACGTTCTTTCGCAGCGCAAACATCTCAAGGAGAGAAGCAAGATGAAGTAGAAGAAGATTTCAACGCTCCTTTGTTATTGAAACAAGTGAAGTTTGTACCTAGAAATGCTACTGCAGAAGCACATATTACATCAAAACAAGTCCCTACACATGAACTGTCTTCATATAGGCTCAAAGATCACAACAAGCCTCTGTTACCCCATGTAGACGTAAGATACTGTAAAGACCCCAACGTACATGTAAAACGTTTGCAGCTGCTAAGAGTCTATCACGATGCTGGTTACACGGAGTATAAAGCAGATATTTTTGGAATAGAGCAAGTATTACGCCGTGTGAGTATTACTGAGTAATAGCTCCTCGAAGTGAAGACTTTACCTGTAAGCTCTCTCTCGACAGTACAACAGCGTAGACACCTTCCTACATTCTCAGCCCTCACCCTTACCTAAGACATCCTTCTGTAGTATATAGTGGATCGAGTAGCTATATTGGTAGAGATTATTTTCCATCATTATCCATTCCTAGGTTGTTAATTCCACCCCTAGGTGTAAAGCCGGTCTCAAACTCGGACAAAGAGAGGAGAGGCACCGTAAATACTACAAAAATGTAAGATCTTTTGCCCTTTAGACCTTTTACCCTTTAGCCATTACCCCTTTAGCCAATTAGATATTTAGCCCGTTATCCTTTAACCCATTAGCCCTTTAGCTCTTTAGCCCATTAGCCCTTTAGTCCATTAGCCCTTTATCCCTAGGAGGAGGGCTCGGTGAGGAGCAGGAAGAGTCCTTTCGTCCTTTTGCCCTTCTAATAAGACGTGACCCCTAGGTTCCATTCCCTTTCAAGTGTGTATCACGAACATTTTCGGTTCAGCATTTTCCAATCCTACACTGCATGAACTTTATCACTTCTAACAGATTACAGATTTAGGTTATAACAACATTCTATGTTGATCTACATATCATCATTCTGATTATGATTTAGCTTTCGGGAACTATCCTTCCTCGAGAGCCCTCATGCAGCTCTCCCCCAATATTAGTTCCATAAGAGCCTATGTATACGCAAGAGCCCCTGCGCTAGACTGATGTTAGGAAGGGTATCCAGTTGGGAAGAGGAAGCCCCCGCGTTAGCCCAATATCGAAACGCTCTAGCACAGCTCTCCCCAAGTTAGTGTCGTAAAGCTCATGTAACAACACTAGCTCCTGTGCTAGACTGAGCAGCTGGTGACAAGGACGGGCGATAGCACACCTCCTTGAAGTTCGTCTAATATAACCTATGTACTGTGCCATATCACCAGAGATAGTATTGTGTAATACTGTGGACTCATTACAAGGACGAAGCTTTCGTGTAATAAGAAAGTTGCGTAATGCAAGATCTCGGCAGCGCGTGGCATCAAAATGAACTTGTTATCTTCCATGGCAACAGCAAGCAGTTCGTATATTTCAAATGAGTCAATCGAAGAATTCATGGGATTGTTTTAGAACGGCAGATTCGAAAGAGACCAATCACGAGCTTGGAAGCAAAATAGCGGAATGAAGGGATATACAGAACAAACGAATTCAGGCCTACCAACTTCGACTTTTACAGTGCTACACCATCATTGATTTAATTAGGCAATCTGTTTTAAAACCATACTCCACGTTTTTGATATGAAATAGAAGTATCACAGGTATGTAAACTACCTGTAGACAGAAACAGTACGGTACTTAATTTTGATCTAACAAAGTAATAAATATATTTTCATTGAGACAGCACTTTTTACCAAGTAGGCGGCTGAGCAATTGCATCATCATATCAGTGGAGATCCCCGATGTATTACTAATACAGGAAGTCTTGTGAACGCGTGCGGCTTGAGGAAATTGGACAGGCATTCTGCTCTGAAGTCGTGGACCGCGCAGGTCGGAATTTCTTACGCTAAGACCATGTTGAATGGTGGTAACATTAACAGTGACGATTTTCTCCAATCAAGTAGACAGATTTATGCGGTGAAATGTGAGACGCTATTTAACGAGTTATATGCATTATCAAGGTGCAAGTGATATTTTTATTATTCACGGCAGTGAACAGTAAAATTTACAAAGCAATTACTTTTGCTATATATAAAATCATGTATTACGTTGCAGTATGCCAGAGTGCGGTTTTGGCACGGGATTATTAATAACTAAGACGGTATTTACTATCGATATCTCCAAACCCATGTATGCAGTTTGCATTCGGGTAGTGCAAAAACTGTAATCGGTATCCGTGATCGCGAAGACCTTGTGCTTATCGTCATCTATCGTTCGGTATAAATGAATGGTGTGTGCGGAGCACCATATTTCAAAGACGGCGATGGAAGAAGCAAAGGCCAGCATTGTATTTTTTAACGCTATAAAGTGTGTTGCAATGATGCCGTAATTTACGCAGACGCAGCGGCTTACCATGAAGAAACCTGAGACGACACCAGTTAAGTTTATCTTAAATTATAGGCATGCTTAGATAGATGAATTAGTTCGATCCTCACGTAGTTTAATTGTAAATATCTTTGTGGTTGAGCTATGTTTTGTTATTGTAAAGTAATGTTAGGTTTCAGGGGAAATGCATGGTCGAAGCCTGAAGTTTTCTTCTTATTATTTTTCTTTTTATTTGATGGGAAAGAGGGAAATTATTAGGTGTAGTTAAGGATATATATATGTCATGAGGTTATGTGTATTCCAATTTATGTTACGAGATGTAGACTCTTTTATTAAGGAGGCTGCACAGACTAAAGTTTGTTTGCGAATAAATTTTAACAGGGAACAGTTTGTTAAAGCATGAAGCATGTTTACAGGTGTTTGCATGGTAGATGTAGCGAGCTCGAAAATGCACCGTTGAATTAGCATCTTTTAGATAGGCAAAGAGGACCAGCTAATTGAATTGTATTGTGATACTACGAGAGAAAAGCAAGATTAGCCTGATACACTGAGATTTATATAAATGTGTCTTAAGACAGGACGGAGGTGCCTGCTAATTAATAAAGGGGAAAATATAACAGTTTTAGCTGCGTTGTGAGAGAAAGGCTTGATTTGCCTAGAGTATCGAACTTTTGCACTACGAGGTGTTAGGCCAGATGTGTCGTGTGTTATATAAAGTAGCCCTGTTAAATTGAAATGTAGTAATGTAGGCCGTAGTAATGCGTATTGAGAGCACTGAGCTGAGTTCGAGGCCTTTTGTTTGTATAATGAACCGAGCAGTGATTGCGGCGTTAACATGTGTTCCCGATATATTAGAGTCTCTCAGGCGGGAATTGAGAAACCAATTAGCTGATGTCATCTCTTGCCAGACAGGATGTCTCATAGCTGTAGAATTAGTAGTGTCAAGAAATTTATGATGGGACGTGCAGAATTATATACCCTCAACATGTGTAACTGAGTCAGGATTTCCTTGGTTTATAATAAGAAGGAGTTTAGCATCTCATAAATTGTATTACAGATATGTGTATACACAGTGATATTTTGTTTATTTTATTTGCATGATATTTACAGGTTTCCTTGATGTGTGTCATTTATATTGGTTTGTGTCATATGTTATTAATGTTTATGTCATTGTCATCGTTGTTAAAGGCTTGTTTCTTATATATGAGCCCGTAGCTCACTCTACTGGAAAGTCGGCTTTCTAGACGTCCAATTTGTAACAGAATGGTCTGTTTGTAAAATCAGTGTAGACTTAAGTTAGGGACCACTGGAACATTGATTAGTCCTTAAAGTTAGTCTCATATAGCCTCGGGGGCCCTATCACTAGGAAGTTGTAAGCAGCCGCCATTTTGCACAATCGCCCCTAGGCCGTCTTCTTAAATCCTATGTCTCCCCTGAGCCAGCTTTCTCCATAAGGTTCCATGTATAGCCGCCATATTGTGCAGTAGCCTCTGGGCTAGCTTTCTTCATAAGAGACTGTGTATGGTCGCCATTTTGCGCAATCGCCCCTAGGTCGTCTCCTTAAGTCCTGTGTCTCCCCTGAGCCAGCTTTCTCCATAAGAATCCATGTATAGCCGCTCTTGCGCAGTAGCCTCTGGTCTAGCTTCCTCCATAAGAGCCTGTGTATAGCCGCCATCTTGCGCAATTGCCCCTAGGCCGTCTCCTTAAATCCTATGTCTCCTCTGAGCCAGCTTTCTCCACAACATTCCGTATATTGCCGCCATCTGGCGCAGTAGCCTCTGGGCTATCTTTCTCCATGAGAGGCTGTGTATAGCCGCCATCTTGCACAGTAGCCTCTGGGCCAGCTTTCGCGGTAAGATTCCATGTATAAGCTCCAATTTTGCAATTGTCGTCGGGAAGTACAGCCTGCTAAGAAGGAGGGGAGGTTAGGCCGCTCAGAGATAGCGACTCTCCACGTCGGAAAGGGCACCTACCCGTAAAACTGACGATAGGCCCCTCCAAGATAGCAGATGTGAGGTTAGGCTTGCTCTCTTATGCAAAATCTACGTGGGAGGGCCAACTGGCCGTAAAACTAATGTTAGGCCCCTCGAAGGTGGCGTCTTTGAGGTTAAACTCGCTCTTATGCAAATCCGCAAATCAGCATTGCACTACTACCACACTAGGGTTGAATGACCTCGGGTCAGAACCCGCCTAGCTACTCTACTAGAGGTGGCAGTGGCACAGATAAAAATTGGTCCAGTACCCCCATTGCTCCTCTACTGACTGCATCTAAAAGTCATGTCCGCTATTATCCGTTATAAAGTCAATTTGTACATGAAGCAATCGAACAAAACTTGGAATTCCTACAACTTGTGTTACGTCACATTTTTCAGTGAACCAAACCTTAACTCAGATAACTCCTTCGATCTCCTGAAAGAAGTCACGTGCACCATGTAACAGAATCCTGAATGCTTACACACCAGTGACGTATGTCCCGCTGTGTTCCAGTGTTAAGATGATATGAGCTGGCCTTCGTTTCCTTTAGCAATATTATCATAATTTGGCTTGAGAAAGGCGGTTCATCCAAGACTGGGATATTGTTGATATGCGCTGATATTCTCTTTTTCGCTGACTGTCATGTGTGCTCCTGTTTTGTTAAGTCCTCGTTTATTCTACACTAATGTATAACATGGGCCTCGCAGGCCAACACTGTGTTAACTTGTTCACAAACTGCATTTTATTACTAAATAATGAAAAGTGAAGAAGAAGAACTCATAAATACATTTTTGCCAACCACTTAGATTATTCATTTAATATCTTCCAAACGTCTGGTTTAATTCAACCAAAATATGTACAGATGATGAAGTTAATAACATGTGGTTCTCTCTTCAGAAAGACTACTCCTATGTGGGCCAGTCTTTGTACACACAACCTACTCTCCATTTACATACTTTGAAGTGGTCCTAGTGCTGCTAACTGTAGGAAATATATAGCAGAAGCTTTGCAGTTACTCTTGTGGGCTCATCCGACTTTGACTATACACTGTACGCTAGAGAAAAGCACCTCTAACATGTGATGTATGTACATTTAGGTGGTTCCAGAATTATTAATATTAAGCAAATGGAGTTGCCAACGAAACAGGGGAAACGCAACTAAATTCAAAAAGTAGTCATAATTACACGTTTCTGTTAATTATATTGCACATCCTTTACTGAAGATACAAAGTTAAGCCACTCAGAGCCCAAACAGTCAGCGTGTACTCACAAAGGTCACTATATTGAACTTGTTACGCAATTCAGTTTTCATCCCACACCCTGAAGGAGTGGGGCGGGCCTCTCTTGGGCCAGGGAGGTTTATGGTGTGGAGAAGGTGAGGGGCCTACGCGAGGAACTGTACCGCATTCGCCTTAGCGCAAGAAAATGGTAAACTGTTCGTTAGAGAATAGTGCGACTTGTGTTGTCTTACTGCGCTTGAAGACAGTGCCGCAACATGTCCACACGTTTCGTACATTAACCAGCCATCTTCAGGTAGCCATTTTTGATACACTAAAGAGAGCAGTGGGAGAAGGCTGTCCGGGGAAATGACAAAAATCTGACTCATATTTTTTTCATGTATGATATAATTCTTGCCATTACTTCTTAGTGAAAGTAAAGACATTTACGGTAATAGGTTACAGACCTCCCTACGAAGGTTAACACACGTAACTCTCCCGTGAAGAGGCAATCCATGCGAACAGATGTCTCTATTAAAAGCCCGGATCAAAACATAAATCAACAAGGATATAAATTTATATTCGATTCAATGCTAAAGAAATGTCAACTGAAAGTTAAGAAAGGAAGGAGTTGTCTTGGATTCTCTTCTTTTTAAAATATGTTCGCCCAGAGGTTGACAGCATTGTTTAATCATCACAACTTACTGCCAGTTTGCCTTCTGAAGCTTATTTGAGAAAACTGGTGAAAGGCCTTAAATGATCATCTGCCATAGCACAATGTTTTTGTGGGAAGAAGAAGCATGAACCCCGAATAATCCTATTCTTTCATCAGCTAAAGCTTACGGAAGGAACTCGGTTCAACAGTCATTCATTACAAGTAAAGTTTCTTTAATTGACAGCATTAACTTCTGAGGAAAACAAGGATCTGTTGGCAAATCATGCTCTAGTTTTAATGTTTGTTCCCTTTCTGTACAACTGGATACAATACAAAACAATACATGCTAGACGGAACGTCACCCCTGGTGATATAATTGCAAACATTCTAATTGATGTCATTATGTAAATAGAGCAAGCGGGTGGAGGAATCATTGGATTCACGTCACATGATAGCAAGTCGAATAAAAAGTTATGGACATCCTTAGGAATATCCGGCAACATGAAGAATCTAATATGTTCAGTTTCAAATCCAACTGACTCTAGCAGAAAACTGTGGGCATTTTCAGACGCGCCACATGTCCGTGACAAAGTAGAGGTTAAACACGACGGAGATATTGATGATTATTTATTTCACACATCTCCGGAATACGAAGAGAGCTAAATCATCTCGAAAACATTCTAAATGCTCCACCTCCTGAAATGAGTTGTACACATCAGTTTATCACGAAGTAGAAGAACTGGTAGTACTGTACGCCTGCTGGGAAAGTTCGTGAAGGTGTCGAATCTACATGGTCTGGAAACGCGGTTGGCCGGTTCGAGTCCCGTTGGTCGAAACAATTTTCACCATCAGAATGTTGACCGGCAGGTTAGGAGAGGTGCTGGTGTACAGTTAGATTGCGTGCCAAGAGCGTGCGTTGATTCCAAACTTCATCGCAGTGCTCATTTGGAGCGAGGGCACATGGCACTGTTGATGGTGATTCGTTCGTCGTATCGCGATGTTAAGCCATGAGGAAACACCTTGGTGCTATTTGACAGAAGTAGGCTGAGTGCCGGCACCACGTTCCACCCTCTCCTTTTCTGCTATCATACATTACGTCCTTCACTTCACCTTATTAACTCCTCATCTGTACGCTACTGTGTCCCATGACCATGTGATACATCAAAGAATACGACAAATAACAAAGGAACATTATTTCCACTCGTAGGACAATCTAAAATATAAAAGTGTGAACTAATCGTTTAATATGTTCTAACTGCCCACAGGATACCAACTGTTCGCAGATTTCAACTGGTATAAGTGGTACGGTAGAAGAGAGAGCTGGAGTGATGCCAGGGAGCAGTGCAAGAGAGACGGAGGCGATCTCATGGTGGCGGAGAGTGAAGAAGAGAGGAAGAAGGTGTTCCTTGAAATATACCAGAGTTTGGAGTATTTGTACAGCCTTTGGATGGGAGTAAACATGTCCGGAGGTGAAGATTCCTGGGTGTCTGTGAAAGGTGAGTTCTACTCATGAAATACCGGATGTTGGACGGAAGACATTGAACAATGGTAGCCGACATTTAGCGATGTCACTGGCTGATGAACGCACGAGGAGTAGATAACCACCCCCTATTAACTATAATCAGGGGAGGAATGAGGAAGTCCTACCCTCAGTAGCTCAGGCGGTAGAGTGCGGGTCTTCTGAGCCCAACGTGGCAGGTTCGGTTCTCGCTCAGTCCCGTATTACGTCAGTCTCGTATCGGTAGATTTACTGGCACATGAAATAAATCTCGAACAAAATTCCCGCAGGTCGGCGTCTCCCAAAACTATACGAATGCAGTTAGTGGAACATAAAACGAATAGCATTAAATATGCCCAAAAGAAGGGGAAGGGCCATGAAGGACATGAACATTCGAGAACCTAAAACCGTGTGGGTGCGACGTTAGGCCTTGACAGAGTAGGCTATTTACCACGCCCTGATGTGGCACCAGGACACGCTCGGGTCATGGTAGGGACATCATCATTATAGACTGTTGGACCCTCGTTTTTTCCCAAGCGTCTTGTCTTTAAATCATTAGAAACTGAGTCTTGGTCTCCCTCTACTGCTCTTACCCTCTAACTCTCCTAGGTAACCCATCATCCCCCATTCATCTCATGCGACCCTAACACCGAAGTACCATTTCATCCACTGAGTTTATTACTAACTTAACCTTTACCTTCTCATTCTGAGTACGTTACTGTTCCCACCTGATGTTTCGAGACATCATTCTCGCTCTGCTACAACTAACTTATGAACAACATACCCAGAGTCCACCCAGCTTTCGCTCCCATACAGCGAAGTTGGTGTGAAAACAGACAGTTTCGTCCCAGAACTGACTTCTTACAGAGCTCACTGCATCAGCTTCGCTGCTCCTTGCTTCCTACACCACTATCCTGGGAGAAGTGATCTATCTGTTTCAGTTTTGTATCTCCGACCTGACATTCAGTTGTTCCCTACCGACATTAGGCCTTTCGGTATTCTTAGTAATGCTAATATTAATGTCGTACTCACTGCACCTGCAGTCGAACGTCGATATCTCAAACGTCCTTTACTGAATTTTCAGTATCTCGAAGTAACTGAAATTTCCCGGCCGTTTGTTCTATTCTTCACGTGTATTTATTTCTTTATTACAAGAAATTTGGTTACACGAATTTCTCGAAGGAAACTTTTCCTCTCTTGAAAAAAAATTACTCTGTAACTCGAATATTGTACAACATTAACTGTGCAATACAGCATTAACAAGTAAAGGGTGGGTTACATTGTTGCTGCTGGAAGTTACTCTGACGTGAACCGGAAACCTAAATCTTCTAGTGGTCGGAAAATCGGCTGATTCTCGGGAGTGAATTAATTACCAGTCACTTACGGAAGCAACCCCGGGAGTCGTGGATGAAAAGCACTATTTATGAATCTTAGTCGTGTTGTATTGACGAGGAATTTCAACGTGAAGGGAGGAAAATCCTCATTTTCGTGTACAGCTCATCCAAGGTACTCGTGGTCTTCTGCCCACATCCAGACTACAACCCATTTACCAAGAGGTGACTAAAAACACGAAGAGACTAACTCATTTTCCAAAAGTGTTAAAGGAGGTATGATTCTTGTTTCACTACTGTATGTACAGTAGATCCTAATGGGTGGGTAGGAGATAGGGATCTGCGCTCGGATGGCCTTCATTTAAACAGCAGTGGTACGTATAAGTTAGGAAATTTGTTTGGAAGGGTAATAGGGAGGTACATTCAGGGAAACGGGATGGCTTAGGGATCGGTGATAAGGGAACAGGGAACTGGAAATCAAGTAGGGATGACATAAAATTGTTAGTGTTGAACTGTAGAAGTATTGTAAATAAAGGAATAGAATTAAGTAATTTAATAGATATATATTTACCAGATATTGTAATAGGAGTTGAATCATGGCTGAGAAATGATATAATGGATGCAGAAATTTTCTCACGGCACTGGAGTGTGTATCGTAGAGATAGGATAGGAATGGTGGGAGGGGGAATTGTCATTCTGGTGAAAGAAGAATTTGTAAGCTACGAAAAAGTTAAAGATGAGACACATGAAATTCTAGGTGTAAGGCTCATTTCTAAAGATAATAGGCAACTTGATATATTTGGAGTGTACAGATCGGGAAAGGGTAGCACTGATGCGGATTCGGAATTATTTGATAGGATAGTCAGCTATGTGGGAAACAACATGGAAAGAAATGTGATTGTAGCGGGAAATCTGAATTTGCCAGATGTAAATTGGGAAGGAAATGCGAACGACAGGAAGCATGACCAACAAATGGCAAATAAGTTAATATGGGAAGGACAACTGATTCAGAAAATGATGGAACCAACCAGAGGGAAAAATATCCTGGATGTCGTGCTGATAAAACCAGATGAGCCCTATAGGGAAACTGAAGTAATAGATGGCATTAGTGATCATGAAGCTGTTTTTGTGGTAGTTAAAAATAAATGTGATAGAAAGGAAGGTCTTAAAAGTAGGTCTGTTAGGCAGTACCATATGGCTGATAAAGCAGGCATGAGGCAGTTTCTAAAAAGTAGGTGGAAAACGGTAAATAAAAATGTAAACAGACTCTGGGATGGGTTTAAAGAAATTGTTGAGGAATGCGAAAACAGGTTTGTACCTTTAAGGGTGGTAAGGAATGGTAAAGGCCCACCTTATTATGATAGAGAAATAAAGAGACTAAGAAGGAGGTGCAGACTGGAAGGAAATAGAGTTAGAAATGGCTGTGGAAGTAAGGAGAAATTGAAGGAACTTACTAGAAAATTGAATCTAGCTAAGAAGGCAGCTAAGGATAACATGATGGCAAGCACAATTGGCAGTCATACAAATTTTAGTGAAAAATGGAAGGGTATGTATAGGTATTTTAAGGCAGAAACAGGTTCCAAGAAGGACATTCCAGGAATAATTAATGAACAAGGGGAGTGTGTATGTGAGGCAGAAGTATTCAGTCAGCAGTATGTAAAGATTGTTGGTTACAAGGATAATGTCGAGATAGAGGAAGAGACTAAGGCCAAAGAAGTAATAAAATTTACATATGATAACAATGACATTTACAATAAGATACAAAAGTTGAAAACTAGAAAAGCGGCTGGAATTGATCAGCTTTCTGGGGATATACTAAAGACAATGGGTTGGGATATAGTACCATATCTGAAGTACTTATTTGATTATTGTTTGGCCGAAGGAGCTATACCAGATGAATGGAGAGTTGCTATAGTAGCCCCTGTGTATAAAGGAAAGGGTGATAGACATAAAGCTGAAAATTACAGGCCAGTAAGTTTGACATGCATTGTATGTAAGCTTTGGGAAGGCATTCTTTCTGATTATATTAGACATGTTTGTGAAATTTATAACTGGTTCGATAGAAGGCAATTCGGTTTTAGGAAAGGTTATTCCACTGAAGCTCAACTTGTAGGATTCCAGCAAGATATAGCAGATATCTTGGATTCTGGAGGTCAAATGGACTGTATCGCGATTGACATGTCTGAAGCATTTGATAGGGTGGATCATGGGAGACTACTGGCAAAAATGAGTGCAATTGGACTAGATAAAAGAGTGACTGAATAGGTTGCAATATTTCTAGAAAATAGATCTCAGAGAGTTAGAGTAGGTGAAGCTTTGTCTGACCCTGTAATAGTTGAGAGGAGAGTTCCTCAGGGCAGTGTTATCGGACCTTTATGTTTTCTTATATATATAAATGATATGAGTAAAGGAGTGGAATCGGAGGTAAGGCTTTTTACGGATTATGTTATTCTCTATAGAGTAATAAATAAGTTACAAGATTGTCAGCAACTGCAACGTGACCTCGGTAATGTTGAGAGGTGGACAGCAGGCAATGGTATGTTGATAAACGGGGCTAAAAGTCAGGTTGTGAGTTTCACAAATAGGAAAAGTCCTCTCAGTTTTAATTACTGCGTTGATGGGGTGAAAGTTCCTTATGGGGATCACTGTAAGTACCTAGGTGTTAATATAAGGAAAGATCTTCATTGGGGTAATCACATACATGGGGTTGTAAATAAAGGGTACAGCTCTGCACATGGTTATAAGGGTGTTTAGGGGTTGTAGTAAGGATGTAAAGGAGAGGGCATATAAGCCTCTGGTAAGACCCCAACTAGAGTATGGTTCCAGTGTATGGGACCCTCACCAGGATTACCTGATTCAAGAACTGGAAAAAATCCAAAGAAAAGCAGCTTGATTTATTCTGGGTGATTTCCGACAAAAGAGTAGCGTTACAAAAATGTTGCAATGTTTGGGTTGGGAAGAATTGAGAGAAAGAAGAAGAGCTGCTCGACTAAGAGGTATGTTCCGAGCTGTCAGCGGAGAGATGGCGTGGAATGACATTAGTAGACGAAGAGGTTTGAATGGCGTTTATAAAAGTAGGAAAGATCACAATATGAAGATAAAGTTGGAATTCAAGAGGACAAACTGGGGCAAATATTCATTTATAGGAAGGGGAGTTAGGGATTGGAATATCTTACCAAGGGAGATGTTCAATAAATTTCCAGTTTCTTTGAAATCATTTCGGAAAAGGCTAGGAAAGCAACAGATAGGGAATCTGCCACCTGGGCGACTGCCCTAAATGCAGATCAGTATTGATTGAAAAAAAATCTGTTTTCTATAACTTTACTATAATAACGGTTATAATTGAAGTGATGCCGTAAAATAGAGTTGCTTTGTATTGTACCCGGAATGATTACATGCACGCGTCCATTCAGATGTTTCCAAAGCTCATGCGTGCTATCTTCGCTACATGTTCTTTCGACCACCCAATGGTAATCGGAAGTAATACGTTTTTCCATCCAACATCTTTGATCAACATGGAGGGAATAAATACGTCCATCAAGAAGAACTTGGTTTATTGCCCCATCGTCTTTATAACAAGTAGAGTTTGTACATTGTCAGAACGTCAGGAATAACTTCGTTCATCTTTCCATTCTATGCGGAATATCGTTGTTACAAGACGAAGAGTTTGTACGGCTAAGTATTTGTGAATTGTTAATCATTCGAAGTTTCGAGAAGGTTACGTTATGGAGTAACGTCTTTACAATATGAAGTGTCTATTCAATGTTACCGAGCTCGATAGCTGCAGTCGCTTAAATGCGGCCAGTATCCAGTATTCGGGAGATAGTAGGTTCGAAT
The DNA here is from genome assembly GCF_040414725.1 of Anabrus simplex. Lineage (NCBI taxonomy): Eukaryota > Metazoa > Arthropoda > Insecta > Orthoptera > Tettigoniidae > Anabrus > Anabrus simplex. The sequence goes on along the minus strand of NC_090279.1, from coordinate 111,523,453 downwards.
GCCACTGTCGGCAGCCCTGAAAAAGGTTTTCCGTGGTTTCCCATTTTCACACCAGGCAAATGCTGGGGCTGTACCTTAATTAAGGCCACGGCCGCTTCCTTCCTACTCCTAGCCCTTCCCTGTCCAATCGTCGCCATAAGACCTATCTGTGTCGGTGCGACGTAAAGCAACTTGCAAAAAAAAAAAAAAAAAAAAAATCAATGTTAGATGTTCAAAACCTCCAAGGTCGTCAAGGAGTCGAATAAATTTAAACACGTATTCGCGAGTTCTATTTTTATTTGAGATAGCACATCGAATTGGACACTTGGCTGAATGGACTGCCAAATGCAGAGAAGTACGTACTAATTTGTGCAAAAATTCAGACGTTTTGTTAAAAAGGCGTATTCTTTTTGTTTTTCATGAACCATGATCTGAGTGTGCTGATTCTTGATGTTTTATAGTCAAGATACATTTTTCCCCTGTGCGAAGTGAGGCATGTGCACGTCAATTGCTGACAGATCGTCAAGTTAAGTTCATCATGTGGAACATGAATGCGCTTAAGTATGCAAAGTGGAAAACCGATACAATTAATTATTTAGATTAAGAAGTTATCTTGTGTTAAAGCTGTTATAACTTTACACCTTAGACATCGATTTTGTTCGAAGTGAGTGTTGTGTAAATGAGGTGATGCGCAAGTGTTTTGATTTTATCACGGCACGAGTTCATCTGGGATGAGGCTTCATCTTATGATACTCAAGATTTACGTCGTCCTCATTTTTCCTTCACTTTGGATTCGACATGAGTAGGAGTCCAAGGATGATCAACCAACCAGCAGCCTTTTCCAACACCACTATGAAAGCTTCAATCATGGAGGATAACTCAGGTCGTGAAGAACTTCCAAAACGCCTAACCACGAGGTATGAATCATGGAGACCGCCATGACCACACGGTGGGTGCAGAAGACCAAATGTGAGTTTGTATCATTCTATTTCTTACTCATTCCTATAGTGAAATCATATCGGATTATGTTGCCACAAATTCCAGCATAACTGTTGATTAGCCTACATGATGATGATGATGATGATGATTGTGGTATGAATTAAAATTTAACTTGTATTTTCCAAGAGAGTTCTCAGTGGGTGTACTTTAGTGACAGTACAATGTAAATTTATTTTTAATAGGTTAAATAACATATAAGTATATTTCTGAAGAAGTGATATCAGTGATTTAACCATCTTTGATCTGTTTTCTTAAGGTAAATATGAGGTAACAAATCATACAGTTCAAAGCTATTTAATTCAAACTAGAGTGACCCAAAATATTAAACTATACACCTAAGTGACAGTGTGTGATAACGAAGTGAGGAACTTACTGGATATATCATAAAAAGGAAGTGAAGCCACATTTAAATATGGAACCTATGCTGATGGTGAGGTAAATTCATTAATTTCATTCCACTTAATTTACAACGCTTATGCCATAGCGTAGATGTCTGTTATGTTTAAGGCAATGCTGGATTTGTGAGGCAATGTCATGTTCTTTTGTTATTGTTCTTATTTGCTTTTCATAAAATATATTTGTATTCTTGAATGCTGTTCTTTTCCTTCGAATTTAAGCTATAGGCTAACCCTTTTGTGTATCTAGCCATCCTAAGCACTCGTTATCCTATTTTAACCCATATCGACCCTTGATTTCATGCTCACCCATTTTCCCAAATCATTTTAGGGCACAGTATATTTATAAATACTGTTAAAATCAATGTATTCAGTATAATCCCGTGGATACATAGGATGTGCTATACATGCCCAAAAGCGATATTCTCTACATTTCTAAATTTCGATAATACGAAATAAATTTTAGCTTCCGAGGTGTTTCGAGATCTCGAGATTCCACTGCATTTCAAGTTCCAAGAAATTAGATTGCAGGTTTTCATCTCTGTCTGCCATTAACACCAAGTAATGTGCGCAGGCCAAAATGCTTACGATGTGTTGAACCGAATCCATCCCTGGCACTATGCACCTTTCAGTAGATGATCCTTACAAACTATGAACAACAAGAGTGAAGATTGCAGCCATGTCCCACAACTGTAAGTACCTTGAAGCAAGAACACATTCTACCATCAACATAAATGAGTTTGATTGATTGCGCCGAAAGCCTACAGTTGGAACTTGAAAATAGGTGCAATGAGTATGGTATGAAAATTAGCCTCTCGAGGACTAAATTGATGTCAGTAGGTAAGAAATTCAACAGAATTGAATGTCGGATTGGTGATACAAAGCTAGAACAGGTCGATAATGTCAAGTATTCAGGTTGTATGTTCTCCCAGGATGGTAATATAGTAAGTGAGATTGAATCAAGGTGTCGTAAAGCTAATGCAGTGAGCTCGCAGTTGCGATCAGCAGTATTCTGTAAGAAGGAAGTCAGCTCCCAGACGAAACTATCTTTACATCGGTCTGTTTCCAGACCAACTTTGCTTTACGGGAGCGAAAGCTGGGTGAACTCAGGATATCTTATTCACAAGTTAGAAGTAACAGGCATGAAAGTAGCGAGAATGATTGCTGGTACAAGCAGGTGGGAACGATGGCAGGAGGGTACTCGGAATGAGGAGATAAAGGCTAATATAGGAATGAAGTCGATGGATGAAGCTTTACGCATAAACCGGCTTCGGTGGTGGGTTCATGTGAGGCGAATGGAGGAGGATAGTTTACCTAGAAGAATAATGGACTCTGTTATGGAGGGTATGAGAAGTAGAGGTAGACCAAGACGACGATGGTTAGACTCAGTTTCTAACGATTTAAAGATAAGAGGTATAGAACTAAATGAGGCCATAACAATAGTTGCAAATCGAGGATTGTGGCGACGTTTAGTAAATTCACAGAGGCTTGCAGACTGAACGCTGAAAGGCATAACAGTCTATAATGATAATGTATGTATGTATGTATGATATTAATAATCTACCCTTAATCCCATATTCTCTCGGTATGGCTAACATTCTTTCCCTAAGTACTCTGCCACATGCCTTCAACGAAAATTAAAGAAAACTTGTTATTCATATGACAGCACTTTTGAGTTATCTGATGCATACTGAAGATCTGACCATGACAACCAATCTGAGGTCTGAAACTATAGCGATTTTCATCAAACATACTCTCATAACAAGATCGGTTTATCCCTCCCAAAAATAACAGTGAACACATTGCCCGGTCTGCGGACGAATCGCCATCAGCTGTGTCGTTGAAATACCTCGATGGTTCCAGCAGTCCTTCCTTTGCTTACAGATAGGTGCAATTACTGCTGTCGTCAAGTCAGAAGGTATCCAGGCTGATCTTAATACTCTGCGAGCTCGGTTGTTCGCGACCTCGAGATATATTCCTTCCATCTGTACTTTAATTTGCTCGGAACTATTAAGAGTTCACCGGATTAAACCAAAACATAATTTATTGCCCTTTTCCCTCCGTACCCCACACAATGCCCATCCGTTTTCAACACTTCTTATCTCCCACTACCGGAAAATCATTAATTCCTGACTCACCCTAACTCGCCCAGTTGTACTTAATTTATACACTCATGCTCAGAAATTAAGGATAATGCTGATACATGGTGAAACAACGCCATGGTGGGCGGTTTGCGGTTTTAAATCACCTCGGGGTATGACCATGTGGTGCATCTGACCTGCGGTCGTCGCACGGTGGCGCTGGCAGCAGTCCAAATACGCAGAGGTGTGTTGGTGCATGTCAGAGTACGGTGTAGCGAGTAAGTGCACATGTTTTCAGAAGTGCTAATGGTGACTGTGTGGTGAAAATGGCTCAAGGAACACTTATTGATGACGTAATGAGGGGTAGAATAATAGGGCGACTGGAGGCTGGTCAAACACAGCAGGTCGTAGCACGGGCATTCCACAAAGTGTAATCTCAAGATTATGGCAACGATTCCAGCAAACAGGAAACGTGTCCAGGCACTACAGTATGGGACGTCCGTAGTGTATAACACCACAAGAAGACCGACATCTCACCATTAGTGCCCGCAGACGGCCACGGAGTACTGCAGGTAGCCTTGCTCGGGACCTTGCCACAGCCACTGGAACACTTGTCTCCAGACACACAGTCCACAGACGGCTGAACAGACATGGTTTACTCGCCCGGAGACCTGCAAGGTGCATTCCACTGACCCCTGTTCACAGGAGAGCCCGTAAAATCTGGTGTCAAGAACACAGTACGTGGTCATTGGAACAGTGGTCCCAAGTTATGTTCACGGACGAGTCCAGGTATAGTCTGAACAGTGATTCTCGCCGGGTTCTCATCTGGGGTGAACCAGGAACCAGATACCAACCCCGTAATGTTCTTGAAAGGGACCTGTATGGAGGTAGTGGTTTGATGGTGTGGTGTGGGATTATGATTGGTGCACGTACACCCCTGCATATCTTTGACAGAGGAACTGTAACAGGTCAGGTGTATCGGGACGTCATTTTGCACCAGTATGTCCGCCTTTTCAGGGGTGCAGTGGGTTCCACCTTCCTCCTGATGGATGATAACGCACGGCCCCACCAAGCTGCCATCTTGGAGGAGTACCGTGGAACAGAAGATATCCGGCGAATGGAGTGGCCTGCCTGTTCTCCAGACCTAAACTCCATCGAGCACGTCTGGGATGCTCTCGGTCGACGTATCGCTGCACGTCTTCAAACACCTAGGACACTTCAGGAGCTCCGACAGGCACTGGTGCAAGAATGGGAGGCTGTACCCCAGCAGCTGCTCGACCACCTGATCCAGAGTAAGCCAACTCGTTGTGCGGCCTGTGTGCGTGTGCATGGTGATCATATCCCATACTGATGTCGGGGTACATGCGCAGGAAACAGTGGCGTTTTGTAGCACATGTGTTTTGGGACGGTTCTCGCAACTTATCACCAATACCGTGGACTTACAGATATGTTCCGATTGTGTTCACCATGTGCCTATGCTATTGGCGCCAGTTTTGTGTAGTGCCACGTTGTGCGGCACCACAATATGCAATTATCCTTAATTTATGAGCATGAGTGTAGTATAAGCCCCATTAATATGGAGAGATGCATATCGAATTACATTTCGTTCCCAAAGAGTCCTGGACAGTAAAAAGGAAGTGGAAAAACTTTACTCCCATAGGCTTTCTTAAAATATCTTCAGCTCCATAAATTCTGTGAAGCAGGTTGCTACAATACTTACACATACTCCAATTGAGAATCTCTCCTCTAACATATTAGCAACGTACGGTTGATTGTACAGTCCTAGCCTGTTGAGAACAAAGAACGACATGACTCAGAATATGTCCGAGGTGCACGACACTCTTCCATAGCGAACGGTGTCCCGACTCTCAGTACCACTTACTCGGCCCCTCAGCCGTTGCCCATGGTTCACTAACTAGGACGTCACACGACAACAGTATATCGGAGTCATGGTTGGGCACGAAAGCGTTTAATCAATGATGCAGCCGTCAAAAACTCCTTCGAAATGTTTCTCACATCTAGGAAACGGCTGTGAATGCTCCTGCATCGCGTAGGGGAAGTGAATTGCATCTAATGATGCACATTCTATTTTTTAAAAAATATCCTCGTCATGTGAGAAATGTTACTACCAACTAGCAGCGTACTGAGTGTTTCTTGATCACCAACACACTCATTGCGAGAAGAGGACTCACGTGTGCGACAATAAGTGTTCTCGTAGACAAACAGCATGAGTGAATAAAAATGTGTCGCTTCCTGTTTAAATGTGCTACCTGTCGTCATATTTTACTATAATCATTCTTTCCATAATCACCACCAGTCACCATCAGATTCAGTTACTCCGATCGCTATTCATAGCTGACGTCACGGTTAAGGCCCGCTCCCACCTAGTGGAATGGAATCGAATCGAACCGAACAGAATTTTTTTTTAACATGTGTTTAAATGGGAGATAGAGATGGCGATCGCCACGAGTCGAATCGAATCGAACCGAACGGAACAGGATTCTCTGCCAAGAATATTTTTCGACTAGCGGAGCGGAATCGAACAGAATTATCAACATTCGTGTAACTTCGTAAACGATCGGCATCTTTCGTTCGGGGATTTGGCGGCAAATGTGTATCAGGTGGAAGTCAGCTGTTTCCTACAGATTGAAGAGACGTTTTAATTTGCGATAGTTAATTTGCTTTATTTATAATAATGGACACAGAAAAGCTGATCAGTTTAGTTCAGAAATACAGTTTTCTTTATGACAAGTCCCACAAGCACTACTGTAACAACAACGTAAGAGACAATGCCTGGGAGGAAATAAGCAAGGAAATACAAAATCAAACAGGTTAGAAAGATTATATACAAGTTATTTCATAATTGTTGTTGACCTTACTATAAAATTGTATCATGTTGAAGTACACATATAGTATACTAGTACGATAATTGACATCACTTAGGCCTATATTTATTATATTTACAGTATTTACAATAAAAAATATATATTTACATTGAACAATTTCATAAGTGCTACACTTTGCTGCGGACAACAAACACTTCACAGATTTTAATTTGTGTTCAGTCTACCTCTATTAATGATGTCGTTTTGCCATGGTACGCAACCTACTGCATTAAAATAAGTTTTAAATTCATCACGTACTCCCATTGCAACAGAAGTAGCATTTCCTCCTGTAAAATGCAACCGCTGCAGAGCTGCTGAAGTTGAATTTAACGATTCCTCTTCAACGAACGAAATTACATCGTCTCTCAAGAAATTGTGCAGTACACAAGTTGTGAAAACTATGTTCTTTACATGTTGAGGAGTTTGCTGCAAACGTCTTTGATACAGTCTAAACTTTTGAGCCATTATTCCGAATGTGTTCTCTACTACATTTCGCGCTCTACTGAGTCTGTAATTAAATATTTTCTTTTCTTTGTTGCCATTTAATTGAGCTTTGGAGTAAGGTCGCATCAAATAAGTCTTTAAGGGGAATGCTTCATCCCCTACAATAACATGGGGTAAATGGATATCCGTACCAGGTAGATTTTTCTTTTCCGGAATATTCAAGTTTTTTGTTTCCAGCGCTTTTCCTAAATTTGAATTTTGAAAAATTCCTCCATCACTATTAGAACCAAATGCTCCAATATCCACGGCTATGAATTTATAGTTCGAGTCCACCAATGCCAAAAGAACAATAGAAAATGTGCCCTTGTAATTATAAAACAAAGAACCACTTTTATTTGGTGCTTGTATGATGACATGTTTCCCATCAATGGAACCTATACAGTTTGGGAAGTGCCATCGTTCTTGAAATCCCTTCTCAACACTTTTCCATTTTTCTTCAGTCGGTTTTGGCATGTATATAGGATGAAGAATGTTCGATAAAATTTCACATGTTTCATTAACAATTTTGACGACTGTGGAATGTCCTAACCTGTAGCTGAACGAAATTGTTCGCAAGCTATCCCCTGTAGCAAGGAACCTGAAACAAAATAGAGAACAGTTCACTATATTTTGCCTTATATAGTATTTATGTTACAAATTTAAATTATGGTACTTATGGGCCTGTTTTCTTTTCCAGCAACTGAATGTAAAGAATCCTGGAAGCGTTTGAGAGAATGCTACAGGAAATCTCTGATCAAGAAAGAAAAAAGTGGAAGTCAGGGAGGGGTAAAAAAAGACTGGAGATTTCAGAATGAGCTGTCATTCTTGAAGCCATACCTTGCACCAATTTCCCCACAGTTATCCAATATTTCCACAGAAAACACATCCCAGAATTTAATAATAGAACCAACTCAATATTTTCTTTTGAATGACAATGACACCATTATATCAACCGAACCTGTAACACCTGAGTCTGTAGTGTATATTGAGCCAGAAACCACTGAAGGAACTTGTGCTGCAGATCCTAACCAGTTCACACAAGAAAAACCATCTACTTCACAGGCAACAATATCACCATCAACAAAAACAGTGCATTCTGGTTTTAAAAGGAAACGATCCCAGACACCTCCATCCACATCTGTAGCTACAGTTTTGTCTAATTACCTGGAAAAGGTGAACCCTCTTGAAACAAACAAAACTGATGCAATAACACACTTCTTTTTAAGTATGGCAGAGACTGTAAAATCTTTGCCTCTGGACCTTGAAATTGCTACAAAGAGAAGGGTACTAGAAGCTGTGACAGATGCTGAGATGGAAGCAGTCAACCGACAGGGTTATCAATGAAGAGTACAAAAAGTACATTATTTTGTTGTTGTTCTGTTCACTGCTGTAAGTTGTAATAAAATAGATTATTTTAAGATTCAATTACTGTTTTTATTAAATTTAAAATTATTGCAGCTTACCTCAAGTAATTATTCTCAGAAACTTCAAAACTGGGTAAACTTTTTCTTAAAATATACATTAGTCCCTCATATTATGGTGTATTCCAAGAAACCTTCCTGTATATCACATGTGTTATCAATGAATGCTACTTTTAATCTCTCTGTAGTGGTATCTACCTTCGACCTGTTACGAGTTATTCAAAATTAATATCAACTGCTTCCTATAACTCATATGATCTGGTCCCAATGAATCAAGAAATTAGAAAATATCTTACTGACAGGTTGTAAAAAGTTTGCTAAGAGACCTGCCTGTATATTTATTACAAGGTCTCCCATTAATAATGTTTTAACATAGGTACTGGAGACAAATCTACTTTCATCAACCATGTTAGTACTACTGGTACAAATATCATTCAAATTAGGTTAACAATTAGTGGGCCAACTTATTGGGAACAACCTCAAACAAGAACTAAAAACAAAATAAAATTTGTTTTAGTTCCAATAAGAACTTGGGGCACCTTCATTATCAGGTACAACCAGAGTGCAATTAAAAATTAGTAGCCCTAGTTATTCAGTGAAAATTTAAATTTAAGTAATTCAAGCTTTGAGTTTTATGCCTAAATTCTAATTAGGCCTACAGCCTATATTATAATAAAATCTTGATCATGACCTTTTAAAGCATTATAAAACCTTTCATTTGTTATTCTGGCTACTGACACCCTACAGCTATACTGTTTGACTTTTGATTTTCCACAGGACAGCAAATTTAAATTTAATAATGTTTAATAAAGCTGCTGTCAAGCCTAATGCTATAAACTTAGAGGATTTAAATTATTATTCTAATGAGGATTCTATGCAGGACTATTCCTATCTGTCTACCAATAGGCCTAGTATGAAATGAACAGTTTTCTCTCATTCAACTTTTTCTGATATTCTGGGGGTAATTCAGTTGTTGGTGTTGAAAGTATTTTACGTTCCTTATTCTTTTTTTAAGTTTGAACATATTTCCTTTGATATTTTTATGTGAGTTCAAGTTCCACTCTTACAATCTATAGTCCTAATTTTACAGAACATAATAGCCCACTAATACTTGGAAAGCACCACACTAATTTAAATTTGCTGTCTTGTAGGAATTCAAAAAAGTAGAACAGAATAGCTATAGGTTGTCAGTAGCCGGAATAACAAATGCAAAGTTTTATAATGCTCTAAAAGGTCATGATCAAGATTTTATTTCGATATAGGCTGTTATTAGAATTTAGGCCTAAAACTCAAAGTTTGAATGCAGCAGAAAAACCTATTTATAGCCATTAATAACGAATATATGAATAAGGATAAGTCATTTATCTTATAAGTTCACACCGAGTAGCTTTCGAACTTCACAAAACTCTTATTCGACAGGGAATAGAACAAATAAGTAAAATTAGAAGATCACGGCGGGATTACGCCAACTTGCTCTTTCCAGTAAATTTCTACAAGGTAGGTACCGGTAGAGATGCATGCGATGATTATTTCACGGTGAAGTGATGGAGCTAGTTTGCATTTCTACTGCAGTAATTATATAACAATTATTGCTTTTATTTACTTCTATTGCTATCAAATTTCCCAGTCAGCTGACGACTGGTTAGGCTTCACGTTCGAGTTGACGTTAAAATAATATCGGTACTGCTATGGAGAAATTAACATTCTCCGTAACAGCTCGCTAGAATTTCGTCAATAATTTGTAATAAAACTTGCCCACAATAAGCTTACTTGCCGGAAACACTCAACAGGATTGATAACGAAGTGTCTAAACATAGGCCTACCCACATAATTGTCATTATCATATATTATGATATATATTCGGTTTTGGCTTAAAAATTTTACAACTTACCTCAAGCAGACGATCATTCTCAGAAGAGGAGGTACTGGTGCACGAAATCTTGTAAACTGTTTCGTTAAATGTGGTTCTGCCATCTGAAATAGTTGTTGAAATTTCAACACACTCATTCTGAAGTACTGCCGAAACTTAGCTTCATCGCGCAATAAATATTCAAATAAAGTTGCATACTCTCCTTTCGGCTCTCTTGTTAAATTAATTTCATGTACCCAGAATCTTCTCCGATCTCTTTTCCTCTCATTATCTTCATTTTCCGCCTCTTCACACAAAAGTGCTAGCGCTATTAAACTGTCCATTGCGTGCCTTATATTTCCCGCGTAGAATCCCGTTCGATTCTATTCCGCTGCTGGCTGCTAGATGTGAGCGGCCGAGCGGAAATTTCGACTGTTCGGTTCGATTCGATTCCACTAGGTGGGAGCGGACCTTTACTAGACTAGACGGTAGGGGTCACGCGCTTTCGCTGGTGACGTCATCTGATCCCCACTGCCGGGCTTGCAGTAAACACGACCCATTGTAATTGTGCGTTTCTATTAATGATTTGCTTGTTTTCATTTAACCACTTGCTAAATATTTTTCACTTATGTTAAATATAATTGCCAGTTGTTATGTGTAGGTAATTATGTTGTAATTTATTTCAGTATTTTTCAGAACATAACACTGTGCTTAACATGAACAATTCCAGTAGCTTTCTCACTAATAAATTATCTTTCGCCTCGCAAATAAAGTATTTACGGTTCGGTTTTCGTATTTTCTATCCATACAGTGATTTTAGAACGATTTTATACGTAGTTTTATTTCTAAAACTTTTTTTTGCTAGTTGCTTTACGTCGCACCGACACAGATAGGTCTTATGGCGATTATGGGGCAGGGAAGGGCTAGGCATGGGAAGGAAGCAGCCGTGGCCTTAATTAAGGTGGAGCCCCAGCATTTGCTGGTGTGAAAATGGGAAACCACCGAAAACCATTTTCAGGGCTGCCGACAGTGGGGTTCGAACCTACTATCTCCCGAAAATGGATACTGGCCGCACTTAAGCGACTGCAGCTATCGAGCTCGGTATTTCTAAAACTAGTTACAAAAATTAAAGAAACATGACCGATCACGCGAGATGCTTTTTACCGTTGTTTTGGTGGATAGTTGGTCTTGAGTAGTATTAAAAACATCTAATATTATATTTATGTATAAGTTATTATTTATAAATGTGTATTGGCCGGTGGAATGTTGTTAAAAATCCTCTGAAGAAACGTCAACCTCTTCCACCATATTAGGAGTCACAATTTTTTGGTGGGGAAACATGATTCCACAGGCTTAGGCCATATAGAAATGCGGTTCGGAGAAAACCCTCAGTCAGAAAGTGCGATCAAATGTTCAATATTTTAAAATACCTAATGAATACTCCTAATTATTATTATAGTAGTAAAACTGTATACATTATATAGGTTCCGCACAAAATATTTACACCAGATTTTCACTTGGTTGTTTTACATTACTCCAAAATCAGGAGTTCGTTTACACCTCTTGCCTATGTTTGTTTATGTTTTTCATCCTTATGAACGTTCTGGTTCTAACGAAATATAAAACAACGAAATCTTCAAGATCAGGATGTTTTTCTTTTCTTTTTTTTCCTTTAAAAACCTAAAATCTCCTAGACATTTCTTAATGTAGTTTCCATGGAAGGCACTAAATTCATTTTCCATTTTCTTCTTACTCTGTTTACCCTCCAGGGTTGGTTTTCCCCTCGGGCTCAGTGAGGGATCCCACTTCTACCACCTCAAGGGCAGTGTCCTGGAACGTGAGATATTGGGTCGGGGGATACAACTGGGCAGAATGACCAGTACCTCGTCCAGGCGGCCTCACTTGCTATACTGAACAGGGGCCTTGTGGGGGAGATGGGAAGATTGAAAGGGATAGACAAGGAAGAGGGAAGGAACTGGCCGTGGCCTTAAGTTTGGTACCATGCCGGCATTTGCCTGGAGGAGAAGCGGGAAACCACGGAAAACCACTTGTAGGATGACTCAGGTGGGAATAGAAGACACCTCTACTCATTTGACGTACGGAGGCTGAGTGGACCCCGTTCCATCCCTCGTACCACTTTTCAAATATCGTGGCAGAGCCGGGAATCGAACCCGGGCCTCCGGGGGTGGCAGCTAATCACACTAACCACTACACCACAGAGGCGGACTGATGTTTACTTTTGTTATCTAATTCCTTCCTCAAGATTGCATTATTAACATTTTCTGCTTCAATTGGCGCCTGCGATTGTAAAATTTGCCATATCTCCTTACGATGGCTTCGCTTTTGTGCCCTTATTTCACAATCTTTACTGAACTGACTCGCTAAATCATTACTACTCGGTGGCAAATTTAAATGTCAGGTCGTAAATCACGTCAAATTTTAAAGTTTCACTGTTCTTTGGAGCAATTTAATGTCTAAGTCCTTGTGATGTCTATCGTGGTTAGAGCAACCAGCGACAGCACAACACAGCAGTACACTGTTGAGAAGGTAACCACCATCCCTAGACTAATGGTGTTCTGCTTCGTTTAGCGAACGTGGGGAACGCGTGACGTCAGGAGGCGTGGCTTGCTACTGCGCACCCAACTGATGACCCCTACCGTCTAGTCTAGTAACCGTGGCTGACGTCGTGTTTTGCCGATTTCTTACTAAACATAACCTTATTTTCTGCGGATCACTTGAAGTAATTCGTGAGGCAGGGCCCAGAAACCTGCTTAGAATAACCACATTTCGCTTTGCAGGACTACAATATACTTTTAGGTTCTCGCTCAGATGGTCTCGAAAATAATTTTATGTATAACGAATAGTGTGGAGTTATGACGACCGTACGGAAATTCTGTCTCAGTTTCATAATATATCCACGAACCTGCTACGCAGGCGTAGCAGGGGAAGAGGTGATACTCCCACGTGGCGCGTCCCAGGTGGCGGATAGGGGGATCCTAACCGGCTTGCCGGCGGACTTAAGGGAAATAAAATACCTCTCGCGGACCAAACACACTTCCCCCTGCGGGTGGGGGACGCACATGTAGAATACACCCGCGGTATCCCCTGCCTGTCGTAAGAGGCGACTAAAAGGGGTGACCAAGGGCTGACTGAATTAGAACCATGAAACTAATTTTGAATCGTACCATCACGCGGGGAACACCATAGGTTGCCTGTACTTGCGAGTAGTACCACTAAATTCGGTACGAAATAGGTTTGTGATTAGTAGCAGTAAAAGCCTGGCCTAGTGGATTCCAGTACCCGTGCGTTGTACCCATGTGTGCAACACCGCGGGTCTGGGCGTAGCCTGTGATTTGCACCATTATATGAGCAGCACTGTGGGTCTGCGTTGCCTGTGCTTTGTACCCACTATGTGAGGAACACCACGGGAATACCGGCGCCCGTGTTTAGTACACCTAGGTGGGGAACCTTCTCGGTTTGCGTTGACTCTTGAGTTGGGCCATTGTGTGAGACACACCATAGGTCTGCGTTACTTGTACGTATTGCAATACTTGTGAGTAGTACCATCTTTTGTGGAACACCGTGAGTCTTCGCTACTTCTGATTAATACCCCAACATGACACATACCATGGTTCTATTTTACTCGCGACATGTACCATTCTGTGGGGCCTTAGACGTGGATTTTGCACCCCCTTTAGACACCAAGCATCATTGTGCTTTATAAGTGGTTCCTTGGTCGGTAATAATGTTATTTTCGATCTGTATTGAGTCCGATCCACTGGTTTTTGTTTGTTTTGTGTTTTGTTGCGTTCCTGTCCATCCATTCATCCTTCATGCCATATTTTATTTTTATTTTTTTCAGTGGATGCCTTTGCAATTTTTGTTCTTTCATTTCGTACCATTAGGGGCCGATGACCTTTGATGTTAGGCCCCTTAAAACAACAAGCATCATCATCATCATCATCATCATCATCATCATAATATATCACCGTGAATTTGGTAGAAGGATATGTATATCACCGTGATTGATAAAATTCAGCGGCCTTTGCAGACTTTAATATTTCTCACAGGTAGCAAGCTACAACTTCTGAATTTCCAGATTACAGGTCACACTTATATCATAGTCAGACCATTATATTCCTCTAAGATACTGATTTATATCAGACGCAAGTGCAAAACGCAGTACAGTGTATTGTAGCAGGCTTTCTCACTTCTGATTGGTAGAATATGTGGTCCAGTCCTTGACCTTAACGTTTGCACTCAATGACGAGGAACAATTCCAGTGCAGATAGAAAAGCACTTGTCTGGTCATTAACTCCTTCTGAGACAAACTGGAGGTCATCTCCACTCTCTGGTGTGGTGACATATTTTAACAATAGGATGACCTTCCTGACGTACGGGGAGGTGTTCTCGATTCTGTGACTTGAGAACTTTCTTGTGAGGACAAAACGGAAACCAGATTTTGAAGAGTACCGAATGTATCTCCCGGTGGATAAGTCATTGCTGAAAAATTCCTCGATTTAGTTTGTGTGTGATTTTTTGAATTTAACTAAGTAAATCATTGCAATCATATCTTCTAACCATCGCAGTTTGGACTCCTCGATCTCTAAAAGTGCTACATTGTCGTGAAAATAAATATGATGCGTAGTGTTCCTCACGTTGTGAATCCTGAACCATTCGTCGTGACCTTCAAGAAGTCAATCGTTGTCTCCCTGTACTCGAATTCTGCTAATCCAAGATAGAGCAGCGTGTTCTTTAAGACTGTGAATGGATCCAGTAATCTACGCATAGAAAATTTATACCTCTCTTTGAACGTCAATTTTCTCAAAATTGTTACGTGAAAGATGCTTTTTTGTCAATAATGAACAGCTCTCAAAGGTACTTCGGGATAATGGAAAGTGCGACATCTCAGAAGGTTTTTCCTGGCGAATTACAAGGAACACTTGTAGAATGGTTGTTTGTCGCTGTTCTAATGACAGGAGTGTGTTAACTCAGTCCCTGTCGATTGTCGGTGAAGAAGTAGTAACAGTAATTCCCAAAATGAGATGCTAACACTTCGAAGACATTGAATGAAAGTTGTGTGGCAGTATCATCAATATCCTGTGTACTCACTACAGAATCTCCTAAACCTCAAACCAAATAGTGACGTTGTCGATACTAAGACAACCAAAACCAACTTCACTGTTCTGATAGTCTGTGAGGTATGTTTTCTTCTGACCAGAGGACGTGTAGCCATGAAACGCGGTGTCTGGCGTCTATTTCACTGGACCTCAGATTCGCTCATCAAAGTACATGTAATTGCTCCTTTTACCTTCACAAAATTGTCTTCGGAAGCAGTTTTCGTTTTCTATTGCGCTTGAATTTTTATATTTTTTGTGATTTTCGTTTATTTTCAGTTACGAAAGAAGGATATGCTTGAATTTGTCGTTAATCTCACTGTGTTGCCTTTCCAGTTTCGTTATTGTAGCTACTACGATTTCTGATTCTATTTGGGTCTGCTATTTGCACGTTGTGTATTCCCTGCAGTTTCCAACGAGTAGAGTCAGGTCACAGCTCGCTGTTGCAGATACTACAGTACATTGATCTTTATCACACCTCTGCTGGTGATATTTGCAAACGCCTTTGTGTAGTTTGCTCTTATGAGACGGCGTAAAGGTGCTTACATAAGATGGCTGCTGCTCTTATAAGACGCCCTAAAGATGCTTGCGCAAGATGGCGGAAACAAGATGGTGGCTACACACGGCTCCTTATTCTACGCGGTTTTGATAGCTGTCAGCCGCCATCTTTAAACAACAACGCATCGTGCAGCTATCTTTACGGCAGTAAACCTCATCGTGGTGAAGGGTAATTTAAAATATTCTACGTGCTTTTTTGACAGCTCCCATCTTTAATCAACAGAGCATCGTACCACTATCTTTACAGAACTAAACCTCATACCTCCGAAATGTGGTGGTGGGTAATTTATTCAATTCCGTTACCTATTATCTTTAAACAGTAATACTTTATTGAATTCGCGAACCTAACCTCTTATCAACCATCCTGAATGAGGTGATCCTTAGTTTACGACAAGATGCCCTTCCCGACGCTAATTAGCACTTAGAGGTTACTACACAAGATGGTGGCTGCTGTTATGACCTTCTTCTCTGTTAAGGTACAAGTATAAACATGCATCGCGAAGGCTAGAGTGAACACGTGCTGTAGTGATGACGTCATTGTGCATGTTTAGACTTGATCGTTTTCTCAAGAGTAAGGAG
Organism: Anabrus simplex; assembly: GCF_040414725.1. Classification (NCBI taxonomy): domain Eukaryota; kingdom Metazoa; phylum Arthropoda; class Insecta; order Orthoptera; family Tettigoniidae; genus Anabrus; species Anabrus simplex. The sequence continues at coordinate 111,507,107 of NC_090279.1, read as the reverse complement.
GCAAAGGAATGCACCATAAACGCAAGAGTACTGCAGCGATGACGTCATCATAGTTGTGCACGTTTAGATTTGCAGATTACGAAAGAAGTGAATGAAACATAACAAAACTAGAATCGAACAGTGTACTCGATGTCGTTAACTTCAACATACGTTTAGAACATGTGTTCAGATCACTAAATAAGTAATAACAAGACTAGAATCGAACACTGTACTCGACACAACATGTGTTTAGAACATGTCAGGGATACCTTTGTTCTAAGCAGATCAGATTACCGCACATTACTTGTAGGGCTAATGGGCAAAAGGGCTAAGGGGCTAATGGACTAGGGTGCCTCTCCTCTCTTTATCCGGGCTTGAGACAGGCTCTACATCTAGAGGCGGAGTTAACACCCTAACGAAGGGAGAATGTTGGAAAACAATCTATACGAATATAACTACTCGATTGACTATATATACTACAGAAGGATGACTTAGGTGAGGGTACGCGCTGGGATTGTAGGAAGGTGTTTAAGCTGCTGTACTGTCGAGAGAGAGCTATTACTTAATAATACCTACACGACGTAATTCATGCTCTATTTCAAAAATATCTGCTTTGTACTCTGTGTAACCAGCATCATGATAGGCTCTTAGCAGTTGCAAACGTTTTACGAGTACGTTGGGGTCTTTACAGTATCTTATGTCTACATAGGGTAAGATAGGCTTGTTGTGAACTTTGAGTCTATATGCAGACAGTTGATGTGTAGGGACTTGTTTTGATGTAATACGTGCTTTAGCAGTAGCGTTTCTAGGTACAAACTTGACTTGTTTCGGTAGCAATGAAGCGTTGACATTGTCTTCTTCATTACATTGCATCTCTTCTTGAGATGTTTGCACTGCGACAGAACGTGTAGTAGGCTTAGGAAATGAAGTAAAATCATCAAGCTGTAATGGCAATGAAACATTAAGATTTTCTTCTTCTTCTACTTTCCCTTTACTACTGTTTTGATCAACATCATTATCCTTATTATCATAATCATGATCTTGCCTCTCTTTATCTTGAAGTTTATGCTTAGTAACAGAAATTGTAGCAGACCTAGACAACAAGGGAGAATTAAAAATCTCTCGCAGAGGTGTACTTTTTAAAAATAAATCAGTGTTCGCTGGAATGTGGTTGAGCTCTTTTTATTTTGTTCCCGATGAAGCTACATTACACGCGGCTTCATGACGTTGAGCGTTCTATGCGTTCTTGAACTCTCTTCTACAACGTTTGCATTGAAAAATTGTTCTACATATCTCATGACGTCTCTTGTGATAGACTCGGGAAGATGCTTTCTCCACACTCTTTGCAAATATACCTAGAAATAGGATTTTCCATGACGGACTCTTACCTTCTGCGAACAGATTCTTCTTTAAATCTGCTAGACACTTGTTACTCGCTATTTCGATGATGCGAACAACTTAGCGATTAACAGTAAACTAACGCAAAAGCGTATAACCAAGGTAGCAACAGCGGGGTTTAACCCCGTCAAGATGGCAGCAGTGAGGTTAGCGATGTTCTGTTGTTGGATTTTAAATTCCGCGCTACGACATGCATAAGGTGGCAACCTTGAGGTTTAGCGCCGTGAAGATGCAGCAGTGAGGTGAGCGATGCTCTGTTGTCCTTAAAAGTGAGGTTAAGGTCCGTGAAGATGACACCTCTAAGTGCTAATTAGCGTCGGAAAGGGCATCTTGTCGTAAACTAAGGATAGCCTCCTTCAAGATGGTAGATGAGAGGTTAGGTTCGCGAATCCACTAAAGTTTTACTCTTTAAAGATAATAGGTAACGGAATTTTTTAAATTACCCACTACCACATTTCGGAGGTATGAGGTTTAGTGCTGTAAAGATAGCTGCACGATGCGTTGTTGTTTAAAGATGGCAGCTGACAGCTATCAAAACCAGGTAGAATTTTTCAAATTGCCGCCACTACATTTCAAAGGTAGTAGCTAAAGATGGCAGCACGGTGCTCTTTTAATTAAAGATGGTGAATGACGGATGTCACGTGGGCATTGCCGCCACCACATTTCAAAGGTAGTAGCTAAAGATGGCAGCACGATGCTCTGTTGATTAAAGATGGCCGCTGTCGAAAAAATGTAGCTTTGAAGAGCACGTGGAATTTCAAATTACCCTCCACCGCATGCATAAGAGCAGCCACCATCTTGCCAGGAGCCTCTAAGCTAGCTTTCTTCATAAGAGTCTGTGTATAACCGCCATCTTGTGTGAGCACCACTAGGCCGTCTTATAAGGAGCTGTGTATAACCGCCATTTTATCGCTACCATCTTGCGCAAGCATCCCTAGGGCGTCTCATGAGAGAAGCAGTCATCTTGTGAAAGCACCCTTAAGCAACCACATAAGAAGCTATGTATAGCCACCATCTTGTAGCCGTCATCTTGAGCAAGCGTCCCTAGGGCGTCTCATAAAAACAGCAGCCATCTTGTGCAAGCACCCTTAAGCCGTCTCATAAGAAGCTATGTATAGCCGCCACCTTGTAGAATTAGATAGCCGCTAATGCCAAAGGGCCTAAATAGCAACCGAACTGCTGATCTCATCATTAGACTACTCTTTTCTTATGCTATCATGTTCCTAATACTGCGAACCGAAGTATTAGGCAGAAAAATTTTGTCCGGTTTGCTCTACAACGCATCGTTTTGGAGATATTTAACATTTTGCATTTAAACCCTAATTTAATAAATCGAACCAGCACGGCAAGTTATACTCTCTACCATAGCAACACCTAATCAAGTTACGAAAACTTGCTTCAATACAAGCTAAAACAGACCAAACGCCAAAGGGCCTAAGTAGGAACCGAACCGTTGATCTCATCATCAGACTACTTTTTTCTTATGCTATCATGTTCCTGATACCTCAAACCGACGTATTTGGCAGAATTTTTTTCCGTTTTGCTCTACGACGCACCGTTTTCGAGATATTTAACATTTTGCATTTGAGCCCCAAATTTAATAAATCGAACCAGCACGGCACGTTAGCCTCCAAGCAGCAGCCATCTTGTGCAAGCACCCTTAAGGCGTCCCAAAAGGAGCCGTGTATAGCCATCATCTTGTGTCCGCCATCTTGCGCAAGCATCCTTAGGGCGTCTTATAAGAGTAACAGCCATCTTATGTAGGCACCCTTAAGCCGTCTCATAAGAGCAGCCGCCATCTTGCGCAAGCACCCTTAAGGTGTCTCATCAGGAGCCATGTGTAGTCACCATCTTTTGTAATTAGCGTCGGGAAAGGCACCCTGCCGTAAAACTGAGGTTAGACCCTTCCATAAGGTTAGGCTTGCTGTCTTGTGCGTTAGAAGTTAGGTTAAGCCCCTCTAAGATAGCGGATGTGAGGTTAGGCAGCGTCTCATAAGGAGCCATCTATAGCCGCCATGTTGTGCAATTGGCGTCGGGAAGGGCATCCGGCCGTAAAACTGAGGATGGGCCCTTCCATGTGGTTATGCTTGCTGTCTTGTGCGTTAAAAGTTAGGTTAAGCCCCTCTAAGATGGCGGATGTGATGTTAGGCTCGCGCTCTTGGGCGTCAGGAAGGGCATCCAGCTGTAAAACTGATGTTAGGCCCTTCCATGAGGTTAGGCTAGCTCTCTTACGCATAAAAAGTTAGGTTAAGCCCCTCCAAGATGGCGGATGTAAGGTTAGGGTCGCGCTCTTAGCCAGCGTGAGGAGGAGGCCTTTCCCGAGAGCGTAAGGAGGAGGCCTCTGCGGAGGGCCTGTGGAGGCGGAGGCGCTAGAACTGTCCACTTATACTACTTTCACTGGTTTCTATTGGTTTTAGATATGTTTTTGTCTTTTATAACATGTTCACTACGATTGACAGATCTGGATAGACATAGATTCATCAGTGGATGTGCTCAATGAAAGAAGAAAACCTACACACGGGAAGTAGCTCCTTAGAAGACCATCGCATGGAGGACTCTTGTTTCTCGGTTGTTACACAGAGGAACACAGCATGGCATGTTTCGATACGGTGCTACAAGCAGGCCGAGTACTAGAAATCGGTAGCTTTGAGGAGAGTTTGGCCAGATCCCTTAAGCAAAATCCCTATTTTACTTGTTATTCGCAGCGTTATTGAGAAAACGAGAATATTTCAACTTCAGCAAAGTGATTGCCTCGTGTGGTGATCTGCATAGCTACACGGTAACTTCTGTTGCCTTCTACAGAGGTATTGAGCAAACGGGAATCATAGGTACCAGTTATGGATTACAAAAACTTGAACTGTTAAAGTATTAAATACCATCTATCAGTGAATGGATCATTTTAACAATTCTGATGTATTCAATCACGTTACCTCCACAGTATTTTTAAGTGTACAATTTGCTTAACGTCTAACCGATACTTATGGCGACAATAGGGTAGGAAAGCCGTGGGAGTGGGAAGCGGCCCAGGTTTAAATTAAAGATTGTAACAAGATTTATTTAGTTCCTCTTTTCATGCCAGTGGGATTTCGTGTTTTTAACAACGAGCGATCTTGTGCTCAAGGAACGAACAATTTAATATCTGAATTGTTCGGTACATGATCAAATAATGTACAATAGCATTGATTCCTTAGAGTGTGGTGATGGCAGTTCAGTTAATAAAACTCACTTCTGCAAGGAAACAAGATTGACTGTAGTTAAGTTAGAAAAAAGCATTCTACATACAGGGATAAAAATCTCCACCCCGCTGTGTAGTCATGTATGCACACGATATGGTTCGTGATACTTGTTCTGATACCATTCAAGTGCCGGATATTTTTGAAAGTGCATCTTATATTCGTAAGACTATTAACAGCCTATTTAAATTTTCAAAATACTTCTTAGTAATTACGACTATCAGGCTTGTGTTTCTCAAGATACATTAACATGTTCGTTTCTTATTTCCAATTACTTTTCATCTAGTATTTTCCGCTATATACTAGTCGTTTATAATATTGTAGGTTTATGACTGCACGGTGCGCTTTTTACTTGTGACGGACGAATGTTTGCCAGTGACTAAGATAACATTTTAGGTGAACAGACGTATCACAAGACATAGCCACAAGCTTTCCAGGTGACAGTTCTCCAGCTAGACTAGTTATGATCTTGGTTTGAGGAGCATCAGGATGAACTTCAAATTCTTCCCTGGACTATTCAACGACTAGAACTACTGTGGCGCATTTTAGCGTCAAGGTTCCATCGTCTCTGAGGCAGCTGGGTCAACATTCTATGACGGTATTTGTTATTTATTGGTATTTTCAATTATTGCGTGCTGGTATGGCGGTATTTTTATTTTGGGAGGAACTGTAACTGGGCAGCCATCCAGCAATGGAACAAATGAATGAAAAGGCTTTACACTTTGAGAGATGAAGGTATCGGCTAAAGAAAGGGAAGGGTGGAAATGAAAGACTCCCAGGCATCGAAAATGTAATATCGTCGTGGTCGGACAAGAGCGGGTGTTAACCAAATATAGATGAAAGTAAGGAGACTCGCAAAACTATGCCAGGACTCAGCTAGGGTCTCCATGGTCACTAACTCATGCTCCAAAATTATTAGCCTATGGGACTAATTTTGTTATCCTCTTACTATTGGCAGTGAATACCGTGGTTATTTCCTATGGTCCCTACCCATGGTGGTGTATTAATCCACCAAATAAAACAACTTTCTCACTGGGGTAATATGAAGAAAGGTAAAGTTTCATGATCTACTACATCCTGTGTTTCCAGGTGAGCCTGCTCTCAGCACATGGTGGAAGCCTGGTTACCCAATTAAACGTACTGATCTTAAGTGCGCCGCTGCTGACTCCTCAGGTGAGCTGTTTAACAAGAAGTGTACAGGAAGACTGCCCTTCATCTGCGAGATCCCACAGTGAAGAGAGCTCATGTACAATGTTGAAATTTAAGGGGGGATGTCAACAATAATTCAGTGTTTGTTTAAAAAAATCACTGTGGGCTTGTTTTTCAACATAGAATTTTCATATTTTGCACATGTAATAAAATGGTATTAGTAAGTCTAAATGCTTTATTACAGTTAGAAATATTACACAGTGTGGTCAAAAAGTTGATATCATTTTTAGAAAATCCATTGTAAAAAAAGTGCACCTTTCTCCCAAGACCAATGGACATATCACTATGAAATTTGTTGTGCATAATTTACAAACATATGTTAGTTTTGGGAACTAGATTTTTGTATTTGAGTGAAATGATTGGGTAGAAATTAAATTTTTAATTTCCAAAAAATTTTCAACCCCATTTTTCAGTTCATAATAACCCCATAATTTGGTTTCTAATAACTGTAATCTCTTTATTCTAGCTCCTAAGGGATTTTGTGTCTCTATAAGCAAGTACTGAAAATTACATTACTCTGGCTCTAATAGCTGCTGAGGAAAGGTACAAAATAATTTGAAAAATGTGATTGTGAGAAATGAAGGTTTAACATTTTTTCTTTGCATTCAGTATGAAAATACTCGTTTTTTAAAGCCAGAGAATTAATGTCCTCCATAAGAATAGTGTTCTTCTTCATCCTCTTGGCTTCTCTTCTCTGATCTTCTGTGTTGTCTTGCAGTCTGCTGTAATTTTGGTAGACTGGCTTCAGCTTTTGCAATCCTCTTCTGATCTATTTCATTCAATATCCGGATGGTATGTACTCCTGGTTCCATTCCTACCTGCCTTAGAACTTCAATTCTGCCTTTATCTCCCTCATTAAACCATAACAGAACATCATAAACAGCAATAGATAACACTTTCAGTCCACAGAATGTAGTTTTTGGACACCAACCCCACACTAGGTTGTCAAAACTTCCATTATTACTTTGTGTCTTTTTTAGTAATTCTGGGTCAGGCAGAACTCTGAATATTGTCTTTATTTCATTCATAACGCCTCCGGGAGTGAATGTTTGTTTGTGAGTAGTTCTATAAATATTGTACTTACACCAGTCATCCTTGAGGCATCCAAAAGCAACAGAGTAGGTTGAAACTTGGTGCAATACATTCGCGCACCCACATAAACATTAATTTTTTCAGCCACTTCTAGAAATATTACAATGAAAATTTCACAAGTTGAAAGCAACATCCCAAATATTCAAAAAACACCATTTTCAAAAAATTGAAATTTTCAACCATTCTCATTGACATCCCCCCTTAATAAAGATTCTTGTAAGTAAGTCGTGACGTTCTTTCTCCTGTTTGCACACTAACTACAGGGAAACTTTACAAAATAACAAGGTCATAAAAACATAATGTTCTACCTTCCTTTAAAAACTTCAAGGTCATCAGGCATGTAACGTTCCACCTTCCTTTTAAAACAGCAAGATCGTCAGATATATAATGTAGGGTTTTTATAAAAAAACAAGGTCATCAGACACGTAATGACCTGACCTCCTTTAAAAACAACGTCATTAGACATTCAACGTTCTACATTCCTCTAAAATAACAAGATCATCAGACATGTAATGATCTATTTTACTTTAAAAATGAGAAGTTCATAAGACAAGTAATGATATACCTAAAAACAACAAAGACATCAGACACGTAATGTTCTATCTTCCTTTCAAAGCAACAAGGTCATCAGACATGTAATGTTCTACATTACTTTGAAAACAACAAGGTCACCAGACATGTAATGTTCTACATTACTTTAAAAATGAGAAGTTCATAAGACAAGTAATGATATACCTAAAAACAACAAAGACATCAGACACGTAATGTTCTACCTTCCTTTAAAAACTTCAAGGTCATCAGGCATGTAACGTTCCACCTTCCTTTTAAAACAGCAAGATCGTCAGATATATAATGTAGGGTTTTTATAAAAAAACAAGGTCATCAGACACGTAATGACCTGACCTCCTTTAGAAACAACGTCATTAGACATTCAACGTTCTACATTCCTCTAAAATAACAAGATCATCAGACATGTAATGATCTATTTTACTTTAAAAATGAGAAGTTCATAAGACAAGTAATGATATACCTAAAAACAACAAAGACATCAGACACGTAATGTTCTACCTTCCTTTAAAAACATCGAGGTCATCAAACATGTAATGTTCTACATTACTTTGAAAACAACAAGGTCATCAGACATGTAATGTTCTACATTACTTTGAAAACAACAACGTCATCAGATATGTAATGTTCTACATTACTTTGAAAACAACAACGTCATCAGATATGTAATGTTCTGCCTTCCTTTGAAAACAACAAGGTCATAAGACATTAATGTTCTACATCAATTAAAAAGCAACAAAGTCATCAGATATGTAATGTTCTACCTTCCTTTAAAAGTACAACGTCAAGAGATATGTAATATTCTACCTAAATTTAAAAGACAAGTTCATCAGACATATAATGTTCTACTTTCCTTTAAAAACGACAATATAATCAGACAGTAATATTCTACGTTCCTTTAGGGGCAACAAGGGCATCGGACATGTAAAATTCCACCTTCATATAATAACAAAGTCATCTATATAAATAAAATCGTATCGACCGTGTGTCCGTACATTGAATATTTTGCCAACATTTCTGTACAGTTATCCGTTTCAGGTGTAATAATGGCCATTCTAGTTTTGGTGTCTGTTTGTTTGTATGTTTGTCTGTAACTTGAAAACCACTGGATGTATTTTTACCAGACTTCATACAGACTTGTGTTTGGAAACCATCTGTCCTTGGATAGTTTTTAGGGACAATGTTGTTTCTAAATCACCGAATTTGCTGGGGGTTTATACGAAACCAAAATGTGATTTTGCACTCCCAGAAAGTATACACAACCAAACTTAATGGAAATCTACCTGCCTTGATGGAAATCAATTTCTAAAACTTCGTTCTAATTTGCCTCATTTCGATACAAGGATTAATAAGGGATGTAAGATTAACGGACCGATTTTTGGTACAAATCCAACCGGACTTAACTCAAGAGTAGGTGCGTGTAAAGTCTATTTCTTATAAGTTGAAAACTACTGCTGATATGTCAACCAAACTTCACATTTAGCATCCACCTGTCGAGGTACATAACATTTCAAATTCCCGGAATGGACTGGAGGTTTATTGGGAAACGAACTAGTGATTTTTCTCTACCTCATTATATACAGGACCAACCTGACTGGAAATCGATCAACCTTGATGCATATTAATTTTAAAAACTTTTTTCTGATGTGCATTATATCGATAGCAGGACCAGTAATGGAGATATCATGAATAGTTGGTATTGCAGGCTATGTACAGCGGACATTACCCAAAGGGTGTTGTACGCAGAACAGATTTTTTTATATATCTATATAAATAAAATTGTAGGGGGTCCGCTGTCTGTAATTTCTTTTGTTTTGCCAATTCTTCAGATATTTATCCGCTTTAGGTCAACTCTAGACCGAAACGGTGGTTATCACTTTTTGTGTCTGTTTCTTTGTCTCTTTGTCTGTTTGTTTGTTCCACCATCACGTCGAAACGGCTGAATAGATCTCAACCAAACTTCATATTTATAGTATACTCACCCCGGGGAAGGTATCGATATGCATACCATTTTAAAATCTTTGAATAGACGGGGGATTTATAGGAAAGCCGGAACGGTTTTCCTCCATTTTTCTTATACTATTGATTTTCTGTGAACTCCGTGGACCGTAGGTGAAACGTGTCTTCATTATAAACAACTTTTGTTATGTTCATAATTTACCTTACTCTTCAAATGACGGAGAAATTTACAATTTTCTGCGGGTATCATGCTCTACATTGAGTGACCGACAGACCGACAGGGAACTTACGTCTCCTCATCATGCTTTTAAATTCGTGGTTGTTCCTTGGGTAGAAGGCAAGAGAGGCGTCAATCGGCCTATCAGCGGGATATTGGCGGAATATCGTTGGAGGTTATAACCGCCCTCGAATAGATTAAGTAATAACACCATAAGTCATCTTCTTATCTGTTTACCTAAGAATCACTGCGCCTAAATTTCTACCCTGTTACCGCTTTATTATATCGATAACTCACACTAGCATAATTCATTGAGGGGCATTTGATTTTCCAATACATTCACTTGGCATTTACATATTTGTCGTTATCCGACTGCCCTTAGTTATAATCCATTTTCTATTAATTTGTACTTTCTTAACTGTATTATTTTCTTCCTTAATTACTCCGTATGTACGCGAGTGCTAGAATCTACTGGATATATTTCCACCAAACTTCATATATAGAATCCACCAGTCCTTGGGTAGGTTTTAGGGCAAATATTGTTTCTAAATCCCTGAACTGACTGGGGGTTTATCCGAAAGCGAAACCGTGATTTTGCACTCCCACAAAATATGCACAACAAAACTTAATTTAAATCTACCTGCCTTAATGTAAATTAATTTCTAAACCTTTTTTTCTCATGTGCATCATTTCGATACGAGGATTAATAAGGGAGATACCATTAAAGGACCGTTTTTCGGTACAAGTCCTATCGGACTTTACTCAAGAGCGGGTGCGTGTAAAGTCTATTCCTTATAATTTGAAAACTACTGAAGACATTCGAACCAAACTTTATATTTAGCATCCACCTGTCCAAAGGTAGGTTTTAAAGGTCAACAACATTTCATGTTCCCGGAATGGACTGGCGGTTTATAGGGAAACGAAATGGTGATTTTACTCTTACACAATATATATAGTACAAGACACACCTGACTGGAAATCGAACAAACATGATGGAATTCCATTTCTAAAACTTTTTTCATGTGCATTTTTTCGTCAGGAGGATTAATAAGGGAGATATCATGAATGGTCAGTTTTGCAGGTTAAGTCCAGCGGACATAGCCCAAAAGGAGTTGTACGTGGAGCAGATTTCTTATCTATCTATATAAATAAAATCGTAACGACTGTATGCCTCTACATTGACTATTTTGGCGAAATTTTCGCACAGCTACCCGTTTAAGGGGTAATAATGACCATCTGCATAATTTTTTTTGGTTTCCTGAAAATCCTAATTTTTGCCCTCCTCGCCCAAAATGCAGATTGCGGCATAATCTGCCAGACGAAAAAGAAAATAGAAATTTGACAAAATTATACGTTTTAGCTTGTAACGGATATAACTTCCAAATTATTTAAATTTTTTACTTTTTATCCCAGAAGAATATCGAAATATGGAGGCAATTTTAATGATGGTATAGACCTTCGGGAAGTCCTATCACATAACGGATTGCACAATGTCCGTTCAATTTGGAATGATCTACAACCTTGGTCATATGACTTCTTGTCGTATCTGTATCCCTTTTACGTTTGATTTTTCTCTATTAATCGTTGGTAAGTAAATTTGGACTTTTCACATGCATAATTCATACTTTCAATCACTATCACTATCAGCCATATTCAATCGTTTTTACGATGTGGCCTCTTTAAGTCCGAAGCAAGGTAGGTTTTCATGAGGTCTCTCCATCTGGGACGGTCTTGAGCGATGTTCTGCCAATTGATCCCAGTAATCTTCCGGATGTCTTTATCCCATCTGTCCGGTGGTCTTCCCCTTGGTCTGAGATGATCTTTCGGACACCACTCCAGCACAAGCTTTGTCCACCTACCATCAGTTCTCCGAGCAACATGGCCTGCCCACTGCCATTTTAGGGTAAACACTCTTTCTAAAATGTCACTGACCTTATATCTTATAAGAAATATAGAATCATCGAACTCTTCACGAAAATTGGCCCACCCAGTAGCCATATGTAAGCCAAATGCTATCTATGTATGTAGCTGTCACATAATTATCCGAAAAGTGATGCAATGTGAGATAATCTTACAAAAACTCTACCATATTCAACGTTTCTAACTAAGTCTGACCCAAGAATAGATGAGATATCATAGGACCAGCTATTTAGGCCACTAAATCCGGCGTCTTATGGTACAATCCTTTGTCAATATGACGTACGTTTAGCAGCAGTTAATCTGTAAATGAAGGCCTGCAATATTGTAAACACGCATATACTTTCGTATGTCGATCTATATGTATATTCACTGATGTCGATTTGTAGCGATCGAGAAAGGGTGTGTTTGCGATTGTAATCAGTACTCCCCACACCGACTCTGACTGGCAGTAGGAATGGGATCCTTCTCCAAATCCTGTGTAACTAACAATAGTAAGGAAGCCCTACCATTCTAATTAATAATTCACTTCTCGATTTCACTTGCAGAAGGCAAGGGAGCATGCAGTTTTGTTAAAACTCCCCTGCCCAATTGTGTTTGGCAGTAGGCAAGGGTGCCCGCAAATATAAACAAATGTCCTCATCTAAAATGTGACTGGCATTAGGCATGGCGGCCTGATATTTTGATGGAAACGCACCAACTTGGTGTGACTGGCAGTAAGCTGGCTGGCAGTAGGAAAAGGGGCCTGACATTATAATGATAACTGCACAACTCAATTTCGACTGATAGTAGGGTAGCTGCCTGCCATTATAATAGAAACTCCTCAACTGTTATATGTCTGGAAGTAGTAAAGGGGGACTGCCATTGTAACGAAAACTCCCCAAATCGATTGTGACCACGCAGTAGGCAATGGGGCCTGCAATTATAATGTAAACTTCCCAAGTCGATTGTGAATGGCAGTAGGCAAGTGAGCCTACAGTTATATCACAAATCCATAACAAACACTTTACATTTGAAACAGCATATGGGGACCTCCCCAAGCTGTTTCTCGGATAACGGTAAGAGACATGCAATTTTAAATCAGTCTTATTTACTGCATGTACAGTATTTACTTCGATATTCGAATACAATAAAAGTACCGTAGCGAAGCACGGGTACATTTGCTAGTATATTAATAAAATCACAACGACCGTGTGTCTGTACATTGACTATTTTGGTGAAAGTTTCGTACAGTTACCAGTTTAAAGTGTTATAATGACCACCTGCATATTTATTAGCTTTAGTTTCCTGAAAGTCCTCATTTTTAACCCCTCTATCAAATCAATATTGAGGCCACAGTCTGCCATACGAGCTAGAAAATTGAAAATTATATGTCATAGCCTGTAATCGATGGAAAGCTTCAAAGATCCTTAAATATTTCATTTTTCCCCCCTCCCGAAAAATTCCTTTATATTGTGGCAATTTAATGTCCGTGCACACCTTTGTTTCGAGCTATTTCGCGGCTAAACGGTAAGTCGTATAACAAAACGGATGGCACAATCTCTGGTCTGCTTTATTTGGAGTGATCTACAACTTTGGTCCTATGATATTTTTCGTATCTCTCTCCCTTATACGTTAGATTTGGCTGTATTTTTGGAGTTTTCGGAAATTTGGTGATTTTCACACGTCTATTTCATTGTTTGATACACTTATGGGAAAGATACAGTTATCAAGTTTGGCTGTCACATTGACACAATCGGAGGCCATACGTGGACCAAATAACATGATTCTAACTTTACATAAGTATGCAAAAATTAATATAAAGCTTAAAAATGTACGCAAATTTCATCCTAATCAAACATTCGAACTCAATTTAACCCATAAATATGGGAGATACGAGAAAATGTTTTAGATTTAAACATGTAGATGGAAAAATGTCGCGTCTGATGGTGCAAACCGTTTGTTGATACCATGTACCGTTTAGGGGTAGTTTATCACGAAGTGGAGGTCTGCACTCTTAAACGTGCTCAATCTTACCTGCCATCTATATATATAAAAGCAAGTCGGTCTGGATCGATCAATAAAAAGGTATAACATTTTAAATTGGCGTGAATTAATGAGATACTTCCAGAAATCTCAGAAATTTGGAACTTGGTACCGGAGAAGATGATTGCAAAATCCATAAAAAATCGAAAATTATCAAAAGGGCTGGGGGCTTCAAATTTTGGGATCAGCTTAAGAACCCAGTCGTATAATTTATCCTAAGCGCCAACCTATAGGTTTCGTGGGCTTAAACACTTTTCAGGAATTCCCTTAATCAAGACGGCGGCACAGCCTACCAGACGAACCTGTAACCGACTGAAATATTCCAATATGTTCAAATTTTTCACTTTTATCCGCGAAAAATGTCGAAATATGGACGCAATTTTAATGACTCTGCAAACCTTCTTCTTCAAGTATGTGTTGGCTACAAAACAGATGGCACAATCTAGGTTCAATTTGGAGTTATCTACAACTTTGGTCCTATGACGTATCTCTATTCCTTACATGTTAGATTCGTCTCTTTTTCTCGATTATACCTACATCTTGCTCTTCATGTACGTATAATTCGTAGTTCGAATCACTTCTGCGAAATATAGGATCATCTAATTCGGCACGAACATCGACCCACCAGTGAGCTGTCATATTACCACCCGAGAGTAATGCACTGTGAGAAAACCTTGCCCAAATTTCACCCTATTCAACGTTTGTAACTCAATTTTACCTATAAATAGATGAGACAGCAGAAAATATGTTAAGACCAGCCATTTATAACGCTAAATGAGGCGCCTTATGGTACAATCCGTTTGTTGATATGATGTATCGTTTAGCAGCAGTTAATCTGTAAATGAAGGTTTGCAATATTGTAAACATGCATATACTGCGTATGTCGATCTATATACTGTATATCCATTGAAGTCCATTTGTAGCGATGCGGAAATTGTGTGTTTGCCATTATGATTAATATTTTACATCGATAGTGACTCTCAGCAGTAGGGCATCTGCAGTTGTGATCATTACTCTCCACATCGACTTTGACTGTCAGTAGAAATGCGATCTTTCACCACCCGTTTGTTACTAGTGTTAGTAAGGGGGGATTGCCATTGTAATTAACAACTGCCTTCTCGAGTTGACTTGGCAAAAGTCAAGGGAGCGTGCAATTTTGTTCAAAACTCCCCTAAGCGATTGTGTTTGGGAGTAGGCAAGTGTGCCCGCATTTATAAACAAATTTACCAATCTAAAATGTGACTGGCATTAGGCATAGTGGCCTTGCTATTACAATGCAAACTCACCAACTCGGTGTGTCTGTCCTTAAGAAAAGGGGACTGTCGTTATAATGATAACAGCACAACTCAGTTTTGGCTGGCAGCAGGGAAGGTGCCTGCTATTATAATAAAAACTCATCAACTTTAATCTGTCTGGAAGTAGGAAAGGGCGCCTGCCATTGTAGCGAAAACTCCCTAAAATCGACTGTGGCCGCGCATTAAGTAATGGGGCCTCCCATTATAATAAAAAATTACGTACTCGATTGTGAATGGTAGTAGGCAAGTGAGCCTGCCGTTATCATCACAGTTTACTCGCAGTTAACATTCGAAACAACGTGTGGGAACCTCTACCTGCCGTTTCTGGATAATGCTAAGACACATGCAATTTAAAAAAATGATCATTCACTGCTTGTACAGTAATTTACTTGATATCCGTATACAATGTAGAATACCGCAGCGAAGCACGGGTACAATTGCTAGTCAGATATATAATGCCGTACCTTCCTTTAAAAATAACGAAGTCATCAGACATGTAATGTTGTACCTTCCTTTATAAACAACAAGGTCATCAGACACGTAATATTCTACCTTCCTTTAAAAACAAAAATGGCATCGCACTTGTAATATTCTAACTTTGAAAACAACAAGATCATCAGGTATGTAATGTTCCTCCTTCCTTTAAAAACAAGAAGGTCATTAGACATAATATTCCGGCTTCTTTAAAACAACAGGGTCATCAGTTAAGTAATGCTCTGCCTTCTCTTAAATGAAAAAGGATATTAGATATATAATATTCGTGTTTCTTTTTAAAATAAAAGATCATCAGACATGTAATCTTCCATCTTACTTTAAAACAACTAAGTCGTCGGACATGTAATATTCTACATTCCTTTCAACAGAACAAGGTCATCAGACATTCTGGCTTCTTTTAGAAAAGCAAGGTCATCAGACATGTAACGTTCTACCTTACTTTAAAACAACAAAGTCATCAGACATGTAATACTATATCTTAAATTAAAATAACAAGGTCATCAGGCATGTAATTTTCTACCTTCCTTTAATATTCCACATACCTTTAATAACAACAAGGTCTTCGGACATGTAAAGTTGTATCTTACTTTAAAAACAAAAAGGTCATCAGATATGGTATGTTCTACCTTCCTTTACAAACAGTAAGGTCATCAGACATATACTATTCTAGCTCCTCTGAAAAACAACAGGGTCATCAAACATGTAATGTTCTATCTTACTTCAAAAACAAAAAGGCCATCAGATATGGTATGTTCTACCTTCCTTTTAAAAAAGTCATGTGACACAAAGCCAGTGTTGACAGAAATGTGTAAATGAGGTTTCCTCCGCTAGCAATAGAGAAGTACATGTACTCGGTCAACAGCTTACTCAGCGACCGTCATCATTCTGGAGCTATCCACTGCAAAGAGAACACCGCCCTGCGTGTCGCAATCTCTTCCTGAATGTTGAGTAGCAGCCTTCCATGCACTCTTATCGCCCTTAGCACCGTTTTGCTCTTTATTGCCCTCTCCAATTTTGGTTTCATAAGTGCTAAGGAGAGAGTTTTTAGGAATGATATCCTCGTTATCTTCTCACAATTATTGTTTTCGGAATACGCGTTCAGTGTATTTATGGCAGCGGTGTTCCTAACAAAATCTCACTGCAGTCCCCATGGTCTTCTAATAACAACGTTCAGTCACAATCGTTAGAGAATACTAATATGACCGTCACAGAACAGCCCGTCTCATCATAGCGACTCACGCGACTGCCGCTTAACAAGCAGTTCTGTAAATAGTCGCGTCGACTACATTTGTAGTCCGAGTTAAGACCTTGGTTTGCCAGTGGCAGGTTATGGTCAGTGCTGTACACATTTCGCGGGGGGAGTTCCTCTATGAAAGGTACTGAACGTCATGCACAATGAGCAAGTGTATTATGTTCGCAGATATAAAACAAACAAGACTGGATTACAATAGAGGTAATCCACGCGACCACTGGAGAGTTGCTACACATCCGTATGGAATAAAAGTGTATGAATACCACACATTTTGTTATGTATTTGAGCCAAGCCGTGTATAAACTGTTAAATTGTTATACTTCTTTGCTGCTCTGGGGGCATAATTTAGTGCCTTGCCTCTCCTGGAATCCTTGTTTTCAGCTACGAAGAGATAAACAAGAAACTCACCAAGTGAAGCGACATCCTTACGAGTGCCGCTAGTGATATCATTGGCTCTGGCTTGCTATTTATTTCACTGGGTTGAGTGTTATGAAAGTCCCACATGCTGAATGCAGCCAGCTCATTGGACGACCTGCGGGACACTTCAGCGTCATATTCCTATAACAGAGAGAAGATAAAACATGTGGCAATTTACAGACTCATTTGCTGTAACAAAAAGCTGTGAATAAAGACCAGATTTGAACAAAACGTTTGTTATTTGTGACCAAAACTTTTTAATTTATTCTAAAATACGGTAAAAGTTAGTTTAAATTTAGGGTGAATCAATCAATAGTTAGAACAACCACGTCTTTGTGAACTGTCTAGGCCATTCCTGAACAGAAAAATATCTGAAGAAGAAGAGCTTAATGTCCACATTGTTCCGTAAATTTAATATTTTTTAAATATTTTGTGACTCTCTTGATGACTTTTAGAGTACGGATCACGAAACAAAGTTATTGGTATCCTGAACAGTGAGTGTCCGCGCAGTATTCGTGTCTGTAAAATAAGTTTTAGATACTTTGTAAGGAAGTGAGGTAGTTTATGGAACACTGACTGAAAGAGACACAAGTACAATCAAAAGTGGTTTGTTATTTGTTCTATGTGCACGTTATGGCAAACAGGTTGTAGGAGAAATTTTTCACCCCTCCAAAAGTGTAATATTCTGGGCAGGTTGTTCTTTTATTCCTGGGTCATATATCATGAACTTCAAACCGCTTCAAGGACGAACTGCAGGTGCATTTTGATGGCGTTCTCGAAAAGTTAACTTTTAGTTTAAAACCCTAACAAAGCAGGGGTGTCCAATATGACGGTATTTTAGAACTGATGACGGCCGTGTGTCCTCGTTGTGCAGTTGCTGCTTTACGTCTCTATTTCAAATAATGGAAAAATGTTGTGCCACTGGTTTTCAGACTTCTTCTGGTGCCTTTCCAACTTCACGTTTCTTGTATCACAGTTGTTATATGTCGGAGGTTGCACTTCGAGGTTTGGCAGTGACCTTCTATGTTTGTGCTGTGGTTCAGTTTTTACTTTAAACAGTCTGTTTACTATTTCATGTTTAACTATAAGCCTTAATTTAAGTACATTCTTCAGATGAGCCAAGCACACCTATTCTGCTTGGGAAGACTCTCAACATCTTCACGGCCAACCTTCCGGAGCCCGTGAAATATTGAGCCCCAATTTGTGTGTTGTATTATTATTATTATTATTAGTGGGGTGGAAACGTAGACTATCCTCCCCGGTGTGGCTTTGCTGCAGATATATAGTCTCTAGATGGAAATGCAAAGTGCTCTATAGTGAGCCTTTTAGGCTTGTAGTTAATTATAACACTTAATTTTCACTAAAATAGTATTTACCTTCAGTCCACCCTAACGTGAACTCATCTATCAGTCCTCCCAATTCTTGACACTGCAACAACATCAAACGGCCAACCATCAAAGAATGTAGAACATGAAGCAGGATGCTGCCCTACTTGCACAGTAGTATTGCAGAAGTATTCAGTCAGAAATATGTAAAGATTGTGGGTTACAAGTATGTCCAGATAGAGGAGGTGAGTGGTCTGTTGTTATCTTACCTTGCTCATAATTTTAATATACATTTATTTTGTAATAAACAAACGAAACTGACACGCAGGCAACATCGATTCGTCAAGGCATCGAACTTGACATGCAGTTGACCTCGAGACGATGATGTCTTCCTAATACGAACTTACAACTGTATATCCACTATCACTGACAGTATAAAACAAAATAATCGACATTGGCATGCAGACAACCTCGATTTTGAAGAGACACAATCACATAGTCACCGAGCGTGAATATGAAAGTCTCTATTACAGGCATGAGTTCGAACTCTGAAGAGGAAAAGAACGGAAAACTACCTCACTCCTTATTTCTGCGTGGTGGCCACACATGTACATGTACTGCCCGCAGTAAAAATCACTTAGTCATATTATACACATGCACTGATACTACCAACCTCAAGGCACAAACACATAGTCACCGGGAAGTATAAAAATCCCTATTACAGACATGGAATCGAACCCTGAACTTTCTGGTGTCAAGAGTAAAACAACGGGAATCTACCTCACTCCTTATTTCCACGAGCTGATCCACACTTGTGCATACATATCATCACTGCTCGTAGTAAAACAACGGAAAACTTTGTCACAGCATACACATGCATTGGAATATATATATCACCAACACAAGGAATATTTGTGCACATGCCACGGAGAACGTACCACACTGCGGCATGACATGACTTTCTGTTTATTACCAAAAATTAAGAACGAGAAAGATAATATCTACAAAACGCAAGTGCATTACATTGGTTGAGGAAAGCAATGGGAAAGTACTCCACCCTCCCATTTTCTCTAGTACGCTTCATTAGTCTTAAAATTTAATTTCCACTCCCTACCGAGATAAAAATGGAAAGGAAATGCTGCGAAATGGCTGCACACGTACATATTTCAACACTGCGCGCAGTAATAAACTTAGCATACTGATGTATATAACACTATACAACGGTGTATTTTTAGAAGAATTCACTACACACTTCATTCAGATTTTAATAATTTATTTGCTTACCTCAGTTTACCAACATATATATATATTAAAAATAAGGGGAATTAGACATGATTAAGATTTTATACGTGGGACTGCTAACAGTGGAGCTTAAGAAATGAACGAGAGAGCAGCGGAACATCTTGTCTGCCCCTTTCGTCTCCCAGCGGAAACGGATGATTGAGTCAGCTCATGCGTAACGGCACATTTATGTACAGACCTCTGTTGTTCGATGTGTAACATACATTACACGTAGGAAGATAATTATAAAATATTAATTAAACAGGAACGATTTAAAAAATGTTTCACCGGCCGTGTGGTGTAGGGCTCTTGGCTCTTAACTAGCCGATTCCCGGCTAGGTTAAAGATTTTACATGCATCTAAGGGGTTAGTTCGTAGCCGGGGTTCGATTCTCGGCCATTTTAGGGATTTTTCTGAGTAGTAGTAGTGGTAGGTTCGATTTCTATCTCAGCTATCTGCGAAGTGGATTCCGCTTCTTTTCCAGGCAAATGCTGGGACGGTACGTAACTTAAGGCCACGGCTTGATACTACTCATAAAACTGCACCCAAGATGGCGATTGTGTAGTTAAGCCCTGTGATTGGACGATTTGGCCGTGCGGTTAGGGGAGCGCGCAGCTGTTGGTAAAACTGGGCCCAAGGTGGTGATTGTGTAGTTAGGCAAATCGAATCTAATGCAAAGCAGAAACCAACGTGAGCACACAGTACTTACCTCGAAACGTCATTGAATGTGATTTAAGTATTGTAAGAAGAATGAAGCAAGGGAGAATGTACGACAGGCAGGGGATACCGTGAAAATTTTTTGTTTTGTCCGGGAGGGCCTGGTTCAATTGTCATTGACATGTGCCTCTATGGCTCAGGCTGCACTGTTTTAGTCACCTCTTACGACAGGTTTTTGATGATTAGAACACTGAATTCTTGATTCTAAAATTTCGAGCAAATAGATTTGATTTCTAAAGACTCTTAACTCTCTACTGTAATGTTCACATCACACAGACATTAAAACTATGTGTTCAGAACCGACAAACCTCTAATAGAGTGGAGTCGAAATGAGGCAATACTTGTGTTTCGGTATTACCGATTTTGAAGAGCATATCAATTAATGGTGGGCTGATTTGCTTCAATTTATATCAGAAAGTCAGAAGAATGTGGTGATGAGAAAGTTGAATATAATCTCTTCAAACTCAGTATCTCTAGTTTGTTATGAAAGAGGTTATGTACAATTCCAGAGTCAGAAGCGGCATTCGGTTGATATATCCCTGTCAGGTGTGATATTGTAGGCCTACGGGTCGAGCGAGTCATATTTTCCTCTATCCTGAATTTCCACCAATGTGATTCGTGATATGATTCGAAAATATCGTAAAATTCTTGAGAATATTCTGGACGTGGTGCTGGTAAAACCAGATGAGCTCTATAGAGACACCGAAGCAATAGACGGTATTAGTGATCATGAAACTGTTTCTTCGTAGTTAAAAATAAATGTGATGGAGTGGAAGGTCTTATAAATAGGACTATTATGCAATACCATGTGGCTAAAACAGGCATTAAAACGTACCAGTAAATATGATGGATGGAAAACAGTAAATGCGGTGGGTTTAAAGCAATTGCCGAAGATTGTGAAAACACCTTTAAAAGTGATAAGGAACCGAAAAGACCAACTATATTATAACAAAGAAAGAAAGAGACTACGAAGGAGTTGCAGCTTGGAAAGAAATGGACTTAGAAATGGCTGTGGAAATAAGGAGGCATTGAAGGAATTTACTAGGAAATTGAATCTAGCTAAGAAGTCAGTTAAGGGTAAAATGATGGCTAGCACAATTGGCGGTCACACAAATAATAGTGAAAAACGGAAGGGTATGTACAGTTACATTCAGGCAGAAACAGGTTCTATGAATGACATTCCAGGAATCATTAATGAACAAAGAGAGTTTAAATGCGAGGATCTTCAAAAGGCAGAAGTACATACATACATACATTATCATTATAGACTGTTATGCCTTTCAGCGTTCAGTCTGCAAGCCTCTGTGAATTTACTAAACGTCGCCACAATCCTCGATTTGCAACTAGTGTTGTGGCCTCATTTAGTTCTATACCTCTTATCTTTAAATCGTTAGAAACCGAGTCTAACCATCGTCGTCTTGGTCTACCTCTACTTCTCTTACCCTCCATAGCAGAGTCCATTATTCTCCTAGGTAACCTATCCTCCTCCATTCGCCTCACATGACCCCACCACCGAAGCCGGTTTATGCGTACAGCTTCATCCATCGAGTTCATTCCTAAATTAGCCTTTATTTCTTCATTCCGAGTGCCCTCCTGCCATTGTTCCCACCTGTTTGTACCAGCAATCATTCTTGCTACTTTCATGTCTGTTACTTCTAACTTATGAATTTATATTTATCCTGAGTCCACCCAGCTTTCGCTCCCGTAAAGCAAAGTTGGTCTGAAAACAGACCGATGTAAAGATAGTTTCGTCTGGGAGCTGACTTTCTTCTTACAGAACACAGTCGATCGCAGCTGCGAGCTCACTGCATTAGCTTTATGGCACCTTGATTCAATCTCACTTACTATATTACCATCCTGGAGAACACACAACCTAAATACTTGAAATTATCGACCTGTTCTAGCTTTGTATCACCAATCTGACATTCAATTCTGTTGAATTTCTTACCTACTGACATCAATTTAGTCTTCGAGAGGCTAATTTTCATACCATACTCATTGCACCTATTTTCAAGTTCCACGATATTAGACTGTAGGCTTTCGGCACAATCTGCCATTAAGACCAAGTCGTCAGCATAGGCCAGACTGCTTACTACATTTCCACCTAATTGAATCCCTCCCTGCCATTTTATACCTTTCAGCAGATGATCCATGTAAACTACAAACAGCAAAGGTGAAAGATTACAGCCTTGTCTAACCCCTGTAAGTACCCTGAACCAAGAACTCATTCTGCCATCAATTCTCACTGAAGCCCAATTGTCACAATAAATGCCTTTGATTGATTTTAATAATCTACCTTTAATTCCATAGTCCCCCAATATAGCGAACATCTTTTCCCTCGGTACCCTGTCATATGCTTTCTCTAGATCTACGAAACATAAACACAACTGCCTATTCCTCTCGTAGCATTTTTCAATTACCTGGCGCATACTGAAAATCTGATCCTGACAGCCTCTCTGTGGTCTGAAACCACACTGGTTTTCATCCAACTTCCTTTCAACGACTGATCGCACCTTCCCTTCCAAGATGCCAGTGAATACTTTGCCTGGTATACTAATCAGTGAGATACCTCGATAGTTGTTGCAATCCTTCCTGTTCCCTTGCTTATAGATAGGGGCAATTACTGCTTTTGTCCAATCTGAAGGTACCTTAGCAACACTCCACGCTAATTTTACTACTCTATGAAGCCATTTTATCCCTGCCTTCCCACTATACTTCACCATTTCAGGTCTAATTTCATCTATTCCTGCTGCTTTATGACAATGGAGTTTATTTACCACCCTTTCCACTTCCTCAAGCATAATTTCACCAACATCATATTCCTCCTCCCCTTGAGCTTCGCTGTTCACAACACCACCAGGATGATTTCCTTTTACATTGAGAAGATGTTCAAAATATTCCCTCCACCTCTCCAGTGATTCCCTGGGATCTATTATGAGTTCACCTGAATTGCTCAAACACTGTTCATTTCCTTTTTCCCTCCCTTCCTAAGATTCTTTATTACTGTCCAGAAAGGTTTCCCTGCTGCTTGACCTAGCCTTTCCAGGTTATTACCAAAATCATCCCATGACTTCTTTTTGGATTCAACAATTGTTTGTTTCGCTTTGTTTCTTTCATCTACATACAACTCCCTATCTGCCTCGGCCCTTGTTTGGAGCCATTTCTTATAAGCGTTCTTTTTACGTTTACAAGCTGCTCTCACTTCATCATTCCACCAAGATGTTCGCCTTTTCCCGTCTTTACACACAGTTGTTCCAAGGCATTCCCTGGCTGTTTCTACTACAGCATCCCTATATGCCACCCATTCACTTTCTATATCCTGAACCTGCTTAATGTCTACTGTTCGAAACTTCTCACTAATCATATCCATGTACTTCCGTCTAATTTCCTCGTCCTGGAGATTTTCTACCCTTATTCGTTTGCAGACAGATTTCACTTTCTCTACCTTAGGCTAGAGATACTTAGTTGACTACAGATCAGATAGTGGTCTGTATCTTCGAAAAATCCCCGGAAAACTCGTACATTTCTAACAGATTTCCTGAATTCGAAGTCTGTTAAGATATAGTCTATTATGGATCTGGTACCCCTAGCCTCCCACGTGTAGCGGTGAATAGCCTTATCTTGAAGAATGTATTTGTAACAGCTAAACCCATACTAGCACAGAAGTCCAGTAAACGCTTCCCATTCCCATTAGCTTCCATATCTTCCCCACATTTACCAATCACCCTTTCGTATCCTTCAGTTCTATTCCCAACTCTCGCATTGAAATCGCCCATTAGCACTATTCTATCCTTGCTGTTTTCCCTGACTACGATGTCACTCAATGCTTCATAAAACTTGTCAACTTCATCCTCATCTGCACCCTCACATGGTGAATACACGGACACAATTCTAGTCCTAATTCCTCCAACTGACAAATCTACCCACATCATTCGCTCATTTACGTGCCTAACAGAAACTATGTTCCGTGCAATGGTATTCCTGATAAAGAGCCCTACCCCAGACTCTGCCTTTCTCTTTCTAACACCCGTCAAGTACACTTTATAATCTCCTACCTCTTCCTCGTTATCTCCCCTTACCCGAATATCACTTACTCCTAGCACATCCAGATGCATCCACTTTGCTGACTCAGCCAGTTCTACTTTCTTTCTTCCATAAGCCCCATTAATATTGATACCTCCCCATCGAATTCCATTTCGTTCGCCAAGTTGTTTCCAAGGAGTCCCTCGCCTGTCAAATGGGAGTGGGACTCCATTACTCCCAAAGGTCCGAGGCTTGCTTAAAGTGTTCTGAGCTCGGTTAATTCATGAAGCAGGATGCTGCCCTACTTGCACAGTAGTATTGCAGAAGTATTCAGTCAGAAATATGTAAAGATTGTGGGTTACAAGTATGTCCAGATAGAGGAGGTGACTAATACCAAAGAAGTATTAACATTTACCTATGACAAAAGCGACATTTACAATAATATACAAAACTTGAAATCTAGAAAAGCAGCTGGAATTGATAATATTTCAGAGGATGTCCTAAAGACAATAGGTTGGATTTAGTACCATATCTGAAGTACTTATTTTATTATTGTTTGCACGAAGGAGCTATACCAAATGAATGGGGAGTTGCTATAGGAGCCCACGTATATAAAAGAAAGTGTGATAGACATAAAGCTGAAAATTACAGGCCAGTCAGTTTGAGATGAATTGCATGAAAGCTTTGGGAAAGCATTTTTCTGATAATATTAGACATGTATGAGGAATTAGTAACTGGTTCGATAGAAAGCTGTTCGAATTTAGGAAGGGTTATTCCACTGAAACTCAACTTGTAGGGGTCCGGCAAGGTTTAGAAGATATCTTGGGTTCAAAATGTCAATTGGACTGTATCGCGATTGACCTGTCTAAGGCATTTGATGAGATAGATCCCCGTAGACAACTAGCAAAAATGAGTGCAATAGGACTAGACAAAAGAGTGACTGAATGGGTGACTATATTTCTGGAAAATATATCTCAGATGATTAGATTAGGTGAAGCTTTATCTGACCCCGTAATAATTAAGAATGGAATTCCTAAAGGCAGTATTATCGGATCTTTATGTTTTCTTGCGTATATATATGTAAATGATATGGGTAAAGACGTGGAATCAGGGATAAGTCTTTTTGCGGATGATGTTATTCTGTATAGAGTAATACATGAGTTACAAGATTGTGAGAAATTGCAAAATGATCTCGATAATGATGTGAGATGGACAGTAGGCAATGGTATGATGATAAATGCGGTTGAAGGACAGGTTGTGAGTTCAACAAACAGGAGAAGTCCTCTCAGTTTTAATTACTGCGTTGACGGAGTGAAAGTTCCTTTTAAGGATCATTGTGATTACCCAGGTGTTAATATAAGGAAATATATTCATTGGGGTAATCAAATAAATGAGGTTGTAAATAAAGTGTACAGATCTCTGCACGTGGTTGTACGGGTATTTATGGGTGTAAAGGATAGGGCATGTTGGTCTCTGGAAAGACCCCCAACTAGAGTATGGTTCGAATGTAAGGGAAACTCGTCAGGATTACTTGATTCAAGAACTGGAAAAATCAAAAGAAAAGCAACTCTATTTGTTCTGAGTAATTCCGACAAGAGAGTGGCGTTGCAAAAATGTTGTAAAGCTTGGGCTGCAAAGACTTGGGAGAAAAGAAACGAGGAGCTGTCAATGGTGAGATGGCGTGGAATGACATCAGTAGACGAATAAGTTTGAATGGCACCTTTAAAAGCAGGAAATTAACAATATGAAGATAAAGTTGAAATTCAAGAGGCAAATTAGGTAATATTCGTTTATAAGAAAGGACGTTAGTGATTGGAGTAACTTAGCAAGGGAGATGTTCATTAAATTTCCAGTTTCTTTGCAATCATTTAAGATAAGGCTAGGAAAATTACCGATAGGGGATCTGGCACCTGGGCGACTACCCTAAATGCAGATCAGTAGTGACTGAATTGAAGGTAATATTTTTCAATACACTGTAAACATTACTGATATTATTAAACTAGGAATGCCTGTTCTAAAATATTTAGGTATTCAGAACAGGAAACTGGATGCAAATTCATGAGATAGCCTCTAAAGTGGTCCTGTAGTGTATCTAATAGTGCATCCTAAAGATAATCTTTCATCCTAAACAGTCGGTACACCCTGTTCCTATTGTGGAAATGGTCAAATCACATGAGTTTTTCGAGCATTATGTACATTTTACCTGCTAAGCCATGATTATAAATTTTAAAGAAAAGTGAGGTATTTTACCATTTGCATAGCTGCAATCTGCTTCAAGAGGATACCTGTGTAAAGTAAATTTTACACATACTTTACATCCATATATACGCCTTAATTATACATTTTGAAGCTTTTCAGCATTCAATCTGCAAGTCTCTGTCAATTTACTAAACACCTCCGTAATCCGTACTTGCATCTAGCTCAGAGGCCTCATTAGTTGTATACCTGTTATCATTAAATCTAACCATCATCCACTTTGTCCCCACCCTCCACGACAGAGTCCATTATTCTCGTAGGTAAGCTATCCTCCTACATTCGCCTCACATGACCCCACCACTGAAGCTGGTACGAGCGTAGAGCTTCATCCATAGAGTTCATTTTTAACTTAGCCTTTACCTCCTCATGCCGGCCCCGTGGTGTAGGGGTAGCGTGCTTGCCTCTTACAAGGAGGCCCCGGGTTCGATTACCGGCCAGGTCAGGGATTTTTACCTGTACCTGAGTGCTGGTTCGAGGTTCCCTCAGCCTACTTGATTACAATTGAGGAACTATCCGACCGTGAGATAGCGGCCCCGGGCTAGAAAGCCAAGAATAACGGCCGAGAGGAATCGTCGTGCTGACCATACGACACCTCGTAATCTGCAGGCCTTCGGACTGAGTACCGGTCGCTTGGTAGGCCAAGGCCCTTCAAGGGCTGTAGTGCCATGGGGTTTGGTTTTTTATCTCCTCATTCCGAGTAGAGTCCTGCCATTGTTCCCATGTATTTGTACAAGCGATCATTCTCTCTGCTTTCATGTCTGTTACTTCTAACTTATCAGTAATCTGTTCGATCACCCACCTTTCACTCACGTACAATGAAGTTGGTCTAAAAGCAGACAGGTAAAAAGAGAGTTTTGTACGGAAGCGGACTTCTTCCTTACATAATACTGTTGATCGCAACTGTGAGCTCGCTGCACCTTGAGTCAGTCTCACTTACCAAATCGGAGGAATACACAGCATGTCCGGCTCACACCACTCTGCTCAGTTGACCTCCCCATTCCAGTCCTCATACCACTTTTCAAATTTCGTGGCAGAGCCTCCGGGGGTGGCAGCTAATCATACTAACCACTACAGCACAGAGGCGAGCTTCTCTATATCTACAAAACATACTATGGAAGTCTGGTCCTGACAGTCCCTTTGTGTTCTGAAACTCCAATGGATTTCATCCACTTCACACTCGATTGCACATTCCCTTGCCAGGTATACTGATTAGTGGAACACCTTGTTAGTTGTTGTAATCCTTCCTGTTCTCTTGCTTAGGGATAGGTACAATTAGTGCTTCCATCCAATCAGAAGGTACCTACTAATATTCCATGCTAATCACACTACTCTGTGAACCCATTTCATCCTTGTAATTCCACCATGTTTCACAATTTATGGTCCAAATTAAACTATTCCTGCTGCTTAATGACGAAGAGTTTATTTACCATCATTTCCACTTCAACAAGCATGTAACATCATTGTCATCCTCCTCATGGGCTCTTTGTACGTCAACGGATGGTTTTGCTTTAATGTCAAGAAATAATGCTTCCACATGTCTAGCGATTCCACTGATCTGCTATGAGTTCACCTGAGTTATTCAACAGTATTTTATTCCTTTCTCTCTCCGTTTCTAAACTTTTTATAGGTGTCCAGAAATGTTTCCCTGCTGTTTGACCAAGCCTATCCAGGTTCTTACCAAGATCTTCCCCACGGTTTCTTCTTGGGTTGAACAATAGTTTGTTTTGCTTTGTTTCTTTCATCTGCGTCCAATTCTCTCTCTGCATCAGCCCTTGTTTGGAGCCATTCCTGATACACCTTTTTCATTTACAAGCATCCCTCACTTCATCATTCCAACAACATGTTTGCTTTTTCCTATCTACACACAGTTGTTCTTAAGCATTCCTTTGCCGTTTCTACTACAGTATCGCTGCATTTCACCCATACTCTTTTTGTATCCCAAATTCTGTTGGCTATATTATCATTTGGAACTTTTCACTCATCATTTGCATGAACTTCTGTCTAATGTCTACATCCTGGATATCCTCTACCCTTATTCGTCTGCAGACGTATTTCACTTTCTCTGTCGTAGAACAAGATATAGTTCGCAAGAGCTCAGATAGTGATTTGTATCATAAAAACGTTCCTGGAATATCCACACATTTCTTGAATTCAAAGTCGGTTCACACAGACTTTTCCCGTCGTAATTCCCCTGAATGCTAAACATACCCATGTCATCTCCTTATTTACGAGTCTAAAAGAAACTATGTTGTGTGCTATAATAGTACTGATGAGCATTCCTGTTTTAACACCTGTTACGAACAATTTATAATCTCCTTTCTCTTCCTCATTGTCACCAATGACTCGAATATCATTAACTACTAAAACATCCAGATGTACACTCTTTGCTGACTCAGCCAGTTCTATTTTCTTCTTGCGTAAGTCCCGTTAATATTAATAGCTCCCTATCGAATTCCATTTTTTGCCAAGTTGTTTCCTAGGAGTCCCTCACCTGTCAAATATAAGTGGGACTGAGTTAGTCTCATAGGTCCAAGGCTTGTTTAAAATGTTCTGAGTTTGGTAAATTTTGTGAAGCGGTATGCTACCTTACTTACACAAAGTCACTGTGAGAATCTCTCCTGTTATCTGGTACGGACCATCGGCGGACTGCATAGTTCTAGTCGTTTGAGCAATAGGAGGGAAAATGTCTGTTAGAGCAAATTAATTCCACATTAAGGGACACACCGCATAAACTCATGACTTATGAGTTATGACGGAGCCAGCGTAATTAGTGGAAGGACAGGAGATGTGCAAGTGAAATTGAAAGTACACTAACCTAATGCACATTTCATTCATTGCTATGGACACCAACGAAATATGACAATGTAAAAGGCTTGTTCCTACAACCACTAAGTGAAATTATTTTCCAGTAACCTGCGCGCAATCCCGAATGTTTTTCCAACTCGTCTCATAGAAGTGACCTCCTACAACAAGCGTACGGTGAATATATTTTACGAGAATATATAGTAACTGATTGAGTGCTTTCGTAGAATAGAAGAAGAAGGTAAAACATCTATTAGCGTAAATGAAGCCAGTGAACTGCGCCGTGCTTTTGAGGATGCCAGTGCTGTCGGACCACTGACCACTGACTGCAACCACTGACACAGATTTCTGCCTTTGATATACAGTAGGTACAAATGGCACTGTATTTGAAGTGAGTTTCCACTGCCTTTGACTGGCATTTTGACTAGGTCACAGCAAATGTCGCGGAAGGTAGCAGCTTATTGTTCATAACACTGTACATAAATTTGCGAACAATTCCTTGGACGTAGATCTTAATAGGTTGAGCTATCTTGTGACGGGGCATGGGATTGTTTTGTGCTGTATCAGCTGCCATATTATTGTACGTAGATCCTGATCCTACATATTTCTTTCAATTTATTGGAACTTCTCCCCTGTGGATGGACTGAAAGGAATCATTATTTGTACTTCCTGCATGTTGTAAGAGGGAAACAATCACAGAATCTGTAATCGCCTTCTTGTCTTTTAAGCCCATAAACATATTCATGATTCTATCCTTTTCCGTGTAGAAAAGAAATTTTGATATATCTTACTGTCACATGAAATAGAACATTTTTAAGTAAATACAAGGAATGCATACAATTTTGTAGCTTGACATTGTTTATTATCTAAATGCAGATGACTGATTGAATGATATGCTGTGTTTTGATGCAATATGTAGGAACGGAGTACGTGCTATAATGTCTTTGTTTCTTCAAACACTACTCTGCCGGAGACTTGCCATCCTCTAGCAGATACAAAAGAAGTACAAATATCAATATTCCTCAGTGTGTGCCCTACATGCCTCATTTGACAGACTGAAAGATGTATCATAATTATAGTAAGCTTCTTGAGATAATACAAATCAATCAATCAATCAATCAATCAATCAATCAATCAATCAATCAATCAATCTGTACTGATCTGCATTTAGGGCAGTTGCCTAAATGATTTCAAGGAAATTGGAAATTTATTGAACATCTCCATTGGTAAGTTATTCCAATCCCTAACTCCCCTTCCTATAAATGAATATTTGCCCTAGTTTGTCCTCTTGAATTCCAACTTTATCTTCATATTGTGATCTTTCCTACTTTTATAAACGCCACTCAAACTTATTCGTCTACAAATGTCATTCCACGCCATCTCTCCGCCGACAGCTCCGAACATACCACTTAGTTGACCAGCTCTTCTTCTTTCTCTCAATTCTTCCCAACCCAAACTTTGCAACATTTTTGTAACGCTACTCTTTTGTCGGAAATCACCAAAACAAATCGAGCTGCTTTTCTATGGATTTTTTCCAGTTCTTGAATCAGGTAATCCTGGTGAGGGTCCCATACACTGGAACCATACTCTAGTTGGGGACTTACCAGAGACTTATATGCCCTCTCCTTTACATCCTTATTACAACCCCTAAACACCCTCATAACCATGTGCAGAGATCTGTACCCTTTATTTACAATCCCATTTATGTGATTACCCCAATGAAGATCTTTCCTTATATTAACACCTAGATACTTACAACGATCCCCAAAAGGAAATTTCACCCCATCAACGCAGTAATGAAAACTGAGAGGACCTTTCCTATTTGTGAAACTCACAACCTGACTTTTAACCCCGTTTATCAACATACCATTGCCTGCTGTCCATTTCACAACATTTTCGAGGTCACGCTGCAGTTGCTCATGCAACTTATTTATCACTCTATAGAGAATAACGTCATCCGCGAAAAGCCTTACCTCCGATTCCACTCCCTTACTCATATCATTTATATATATAAGAGAACATAAAGGTCCGATAATACTGCCTTGAGGAATTCCACTCTTAATTATTACAGGGTCAGATAAAACTTCACCTACTCTAATTCTCCGAGATCTATTTTCTAGAAATATAGCAACCTATTTAGTCACTCCTTTGTCTAGTCCAATTGCACTCATTCTTGCCAGTAGTCTCCCGTGATCCACCCTATCAAATGCTTTAGACAGGTCACTCGCGATACAGTCCATTTGACCTCCAGAATCCAAGATATCTGCTATAACTTGCTAGAATCCTACAAGTTGAGCTTCAGTGGAATAACCTTTCCTAAAACCGAACTGCCTTCTATCGAACCAGTTATTAATTTCACAAACATGTCTAATATAATCAGAAAGAATGCCTTCCCAAAGCTTACATACAATGCATGTCAAACTTACTGGCCTGTAATTTTCAGCTTTATCTCTATATCACCCTTTCCTTTATACACCGGGGCTACTATAGCAACTCTCCATTCATCTGGCATAGCTCCTCCGACCAAACAATAATCAAATAAGTACTTCAGATATGGTACTATATCCCAACCCATTGTATTTAGTATATCCCCATAAATCTGATCAATTCCAGCCGCTTTTCTAGTTTTCAAATATTGTATCTTACTGTAAATATCATTTTTATCATATGTAAATTTTAATACTTCTTTGACCTTAGTCTCCTCCTCTATCTCGACATTATCCTTGTAACCAACAATCTTTACATACTGCTGACTGAATACTCCTGCCTTTTGAAGATCCTCACATACACACTCCCCTTGTTCATTAATTATTCCTGGAATGTCCTTCTTGGAACCTGTTTCTGCCTTAAAGTACCTATACATACCCTTCCATTTTTCACTAAAATTTGTATGACTGCCAATTATGCTTGCTATCATGTTATCCTTAGCTGCCTTCTTTGCTAGATTCAATTTTCTAGTAAGTTCCTTCAATTTATCATTACTTCCACAGCCATTTCTAACTCCATTTCTTTCCAGTCTCCACCTCCTTTTTAGTCTCTTTATTTCTCTGTTATAATGAGGTGGGTCTTTACCATTTCTTACCACCCTTAAAGGTACAAACCTGTTTTCGCATTCCTCAACAATTTCTTTAAACCCATCCCAGAGTCTGTTTACATTTTTATTCACCGTTTTCCACCGATCAAAGTTACTTTTTAGAAACTGCCTCATGCCTGCTTTATCAGCCATATGGTACTGCCTAACAGTCCTACTTTTAAGACCTTCCTTTCTATCACACGTCCTTCCGGGCGAACCGAGCACGCCTTTATCGCCTCGGCCAGGCAGCCCCTCTCCTTAGCATACGGGTTTCCTTTAATCATTTTGGTTCCTGTGTATGGATTTCTTTCTTACATTGTATTTATCTTTCATTTCCTGCATAAGTGGCATATCTTGATACTATTGACCAATGAGGTTGGCTCAGATTGTGTTAAAGGGGATCGAGGTACGGGGTGATGTTAGTGTCTATTTCTGTCGTAGTTCATAATCAGAGATAAGGATTGCCAATTCCACTCACCTTCTGGTCACTTCCTTCCTTCCTTCCTTCCTTCCTTCCTTCCTTCCTTCCTTCCTTCCTTCCTCCCTTTGCAAGTTAGCTTCTTTTTTCCTCAGCAGAGAAAAGCAGCACAGGCTGGTAAGCTTCTTTTCTCCAGCAAGAAAAAAAAGAATTATTAATAATAATAATACTAATAATAATAATAATAATAATAATAATAATAATAATAATAATAATAATAATAATAATAATAATAATAATAGGGCCGATGACCTTCGATGTTAGGCCCCTTAAAACAACAAGCAATAATAATAATAATAATAATAATAATAATAATAATAATAATAATAATAATAATGATGATTTTCCTTTAATCATTTTGGTTCCTATGTATGGCTTTCTTCCTTACATTCCACCAGATGAGGAAGAAGTAAGGGAAGTAATAAACTCCCTAAATAACAACAAAATATCTGGTGAAGATGGAGTAATAGCAGAACTGTGGAAGATAGCCAATGACGCCTCTATCACTGAAGTGACAGAACTGTTCCGGAATATTTGGAGAGATGAGAAAATACCAGAAGACTGGCTAGTGGCATTAATACACCCGCTACATAAAAAGGGACCGAAAACAGACAACAACTACCCTGAAATATCATTTTTATCTGTCACGTATAAGATTTTTTCTAAACTCCTATTGAACAGACTGTTGGAAGAGTATCAGGGTGGCTTCAGGAGAGGGTGCTCATGTCAGGATCATATCTTGAGTCTGAAAATGAAGATCAAATATTACAATACGCGACCAAAGAACATCTTCATCTCTTTCGTTGACTTTCAAAAAGCATACGATTGAATAGATAGAGACACATTGATGGAAATGTTGAGAGAATATGGCATCGATCAAAAAACACTCAACAGACGGTACTTAGGTTAACACTAACAAACACCATATCCAAAGTGAAATTTCGAGGAGAGATCAGCAAACCCTTCCAGATAAAAGCAGGTCTGAGACAGGGTGACAGCTTATCCCCAATACTCTTCAACGTGGTTCTAGATGAGGCCATGAAAACACTGTGGAAACATAATGACTCAGGTCTTATAATAGGTAGTAAAAATAAACATGTCAAACCCAAGTGTTTGGCCTTTGGTGATGATTTGGCACTCTTCGCTGAGACAGAACAGGAAGCAATAACACAGATAAATGAACTACAGGAGATAGCTGAGAAAACAGGTTTAAAAATCTCCTTCACAGAAACAGAGATGATGAGCACGGACAGGAATTATGTGAAGAGAACAATGAAGACGAAATATGGCGAAGTGAAGGTCACAAAGCAGTTTAAATACCTGGCAGAGATTATCAGCAGCAACGGGATGAATAAAGAGGCCATGGAAAATAGAAGACTTAAGTTGGAAAGACTAAATACTGCCACCAAAGCCATTTACAACAAAAATAATTTTTCCATCAATGCCAAACTAAGACATTATGACGCTGTGGTAAAACCAGTAATTCTATATGGGGTGAAACAGCAACACTAACGAACCTGGAAAAACTACTAAAGATTGAAAGGAGAATATTAAGGACGATTTACGGCCCAAGGGTGGTAGAGGGAAACTACAGATTACGATCAAATAAGGAGATATACAAAAGAATAGAAGACCTGGAAACAACAATAAGGAAGAGACGGCTGCGATTCTATGGACACATGGTCAGAATGGTTCCAGCAAGGTTAAATAAACAAGTTTTTAATAAAATATAATACTTGAAGAGCCAGGGGGGATATGCCAAGCAGATGAAGGAAGAACTCAAGAGGTTAGGAATTGCAGATGAAGAATGTCGTGAGAGAGACCAATTCAGGAAAAGACTTTCCAACATAAAAGTTGTGGTTGAAGAAAAGAAAGAGCGCAGAGGGGGAAGATGGACTGAAGAGAGAAGAGCACAACATTCTGAAAGAATGAAGGCACTGTGGAGAAAGAGGAAGGAAGAAGGGATGATTACAAGGAAGTGAAGTGGTATTGGCGTGGTCTTAAGTTTGGCTGGTTCGCAAGAAAAAAAAATAATAATAGTAAAGCACAGGCCAACCTTCGGGTGTATCATTGTTCAGAATGAAGTATTTCAAAAAAAGGTAAGAGAAAGAAAGGAAGGAAAAAAGATATGAAAGAAAAGAAATGAATATATTTAAGAGTGGAGGGAGGATGAAAACCTGGGTACCCGACGTGCTAAACGATGTAAATCACCCGTCTGGTAATTTTGGTTCACCCTACGACCACCAGAGGCGCTAACATGCATTGCGGCAGCCGCTGTGTATAGAAGTTAAAAATAACGTTGAGTGCCAACTCTTACACATTCTCTTTGGCCTGTAGATTATTACACCGCTGTCGACGTTTGTGGTTTTGTGTTTTCGTTATGTGTTCAGGGTAGTTACCCCAACAAGGAACATCTGTGCCGAATTTGAGCCACCTAGCTTCGTTGAAAGTGTAAGAATATATTTATATTGAACGATTTACTTTATTTTCTATAATACGGATCGTAATGTAGACATACAGTTGACTCCCACCGGGCACTATTCCTTTCGAATTCCTTGGATGCTTCTTGACGGCGTAATCGAAGGCTCAGGAGAAGGGTGTCATTTTTGTACTCCAGTCACTGTCTGTTCTGACTTGATAGTGGTTTCTGACAAGCTTTGAGTAACTTTCAGTAACTATGCCGTTAACATCTGGTAGTCGACGTAGGCTAGACCAAAGCCTACTAGATACTAGAAGGCCTGGACAGAAAGCCAATTTCTTGCGTTAAAAGCGGGGTAATAGTTTTCTCTTTTCCACCGCTAGGTTCGCGTTTATGTTCTGTTGTTTGGCGAGAATTCTATGATTACGTGTGTTACTGCAACATGTTTTATGAGAAGAAATAACGTATTTAACTTAATTTTATAAGGCAAGGCGTTATCAAACATGAAATATGGAGAGTGTTGTCGTCATTTAATTGATTTGTTCTCACGATTTGCAATATTTGGATGGTTGTTGAGATGCATTTAACATTTGTTTAGTTACGTGCTTCCAAATTACCGTCAAGTTGGTGGTGATTATTGTTTTAAGAGGAAGTACAACTAGGCAACCATCCTCTATACAACACTAATCAGATAGAAAACTGGAAGAGACCCGACACTTCGGAAAATGAAAGTATCGGCCAAAGGAAGACAAGGGCCACGATGGGCGTGAAAACGAGACTCCCTAGCCCTTGGAAACCTAACTGCGTCGGGGTCGGAAAAGAACTAGAGTTGACCAAAGAGGTCGGATAGGATAGATGAATGTGAGGAGCCTGGCACAAGTAAGTGGAAGAAATGTCAGGACTCAGCTGAAGGTCCCGCGGTCGCCAACCCAGGCTCCAAAGTTCAGAGCCCCTGGGGCCAATTACCGTCAAGTTTCTCTTTCCATTCTGTAGGTTAAGATGGTTTATTGTTGCGTGCCTAACTGCACATCTGACGCAGCGAAGAAATATAAGTTACATAAATATAAATTTTCATCTTTCTCCTAAAGATCCGAGTTTACGGGAGAAATGGAGGCTTGCTATTTCTCGGCAGGGCAGCAGAAAAGGATCTCTTTGGGCTCCTTAACTCCAGAATATGTAGCTTGCACCTTGTCGAATCAGGTTACAGTGTAAGTACTGTGAGGAAATTTTGCTCCCCGACAAAGTGCCGACGCTAATCCGTCTTCTTCTTAAAAATGTATTAATATTTACAACGCGGGCGTTCGGATATCTCGGAAATGTAACCTTGTCCGAAAGCTGAAATTCCTTACCA
Organism: Anabrus simplex; assembly: GCF_040414725.1. NCBI lineage: Eukaryota > Metazoa > Arthropoda > Insecta > Orthoptera > Tettigoniidae > Anabrus > Anabrus simplex. Next base: position 111,470,327 of record NC_090279.1, on the reverse strand, counting down.
CTTCAAAGTTACAGAGATGTTTCAGTGCCGCGACTGTGAACAAGCACACATCACATACCGGTACGTTATACTTACAATGTTTTTCAGGCCCGTTCTTGATGATGACTGATTTGTTAAACAAATTCGAGAGCAAGCCTCTGAGCAGAAAAGTGTTGAAATTATGGAAATAGGGAAAAGTCGGGTGAGTGCTTCTATTTAGGTCCATTCTTTATTCTTGTGTGATAAACAAGTGCAAAATGAAAGAAATCTTTGAAGTGTAGTGTGTTCTTAGAGTAGAACGCAGCCCGGAAGGCGGTTTGAAGAGGGTTGCGCAGTAACATTCGCGCGCTTTGTAGTATGACGTGTTTTCCGCTGAGCCAATAGAATCATTTCAGTAAGAGGTGCCTGTTTGTGCGGGTCACGAGTAAATGTTTAGAGTTTTATTTGTAAATATCATAATCAACGAATTTACGGAACTATTTGCATGTGTACGATAGATCCAGGAATAGCAAAAAGACAAGTATTCCGTCGACAGGCGAGGGAAATGGTATTTAAAGTGTATTTGTATTTGGTAAGCATGCAGCAGCAGGCGTTCATAGGCGGAGAAGGTGAGGAACGCCATGTTGCCACGCTTCAAAAGAAGACAGCACTCGCGTGTGGTATCGGCCTGCAAACAGTACAGAGGATAAAACAAGGTTCGGAAATAAAAATAATGCGATGTTCAGGTCACCATAGAAGAACCCTTAGAGGAAGAAGCCCGTGACGGTCCTCGATGATTTCAATATAAATGTTCTGCGTACAACAATATTTGATATGTATAAAAATGGCGAATATCCTACGGCATTGAAACTGGACCATCTATTTACCTTCCTTCATATGTCGAAAATTTTCCTCAACACCTTCGCGGGGTTTGATGTTAAAAATTAATTTGGACTTTCACGAAACGTTTAAGCCCACACAACATATAGGCCATCGCTTTGGAATTCAAGATATAACTGGATGAAAAAATGTTTACACATTCATGTTGTTATGCTCTCTGCCCTTCGCCTTTAATTTCTCTCAGCTTATTTTTACTTTCCTTAATATCTAGAACGTTTTCCTCAACACTTTCGCGGGGTTTGATATTAAAAATTAATTTGGACTTTCACGAAACTTTTAAGCCCACAAAACATATAGGTCATCGCTTTGGAATTCAAGTTATAACTGGATGAAAAAATGTTTACACATTCATGTTGTTATGCTCTCTGCCCTTCGCCTTTAATTTCTCTCAGCTTATTTTTACTTTCCTTAATATCTAGAAGGTTTCCTCAACACCTTCGCGGGGTTTGATATTAAAAATTAATTTGGACTTTCACGAAACTTTTAAGCCCACACAACATATAGGTCATCGCTTTGGAATTCAAGATATACGGTAACTGGAAGAAAAAATGATTACACATTCATGCTGTTATGCTCTCTGCACTTCGCCTTCATTTCTCTCAACTTCCATTTAACTTCTTTAATATCTCAAAAATTTCACTCAACACTTTCTCGGGGTTCGATTTTAAAAATTAATTTGGACGTTCACGAAACTTTTAAGCCCACAAAACATATAGGTCATCGCTTTGGAATTCAAGATATAACTGGATGAAAAATGTTTACACATTCATGTTGTTATGCTCTGTGCCATTCGCCTTTAATTTCTCTCTCCTTATATTTACCTTCCTTAATATCTCGAAAATTTTCCTCACTTTCGCGGGGTTTGATGTTAAAAATTAATTTGGACTTTTAGGAAACGTTTAAGCCCACGTAAAATATAGGTCGTCGCTTTGGAATTCAAAATATAACTGGATGAAAAAATGTTTACACATTCATGCTGTTATGCTCTCTGCACTTCGCCTTCATTTCTCTCAACTTCCATTTAACTTCTTCAATATCTCGAAAATTACCCTCAACACTTTCTCGAGGTTTGATGTTAAAAATTAATTTTGATTTTCAGGAAAACTTTAAGCCCCCAAAAATTATAGGTCATCGCTTTGGAATTAAAGATATAACTGGATGAAAAAATGTTCACACATACATGCTGTTATGAGTAGCCACATCGCACCGCACCTCATACTTCTGTCTCTCTCTGCCAAACGAAACCGCCTTCCGGGCTGCGTTCTACTCTAGTAGTTTTACATATTTATATCTGATTCACACCGGGTATAATGATAATAAAAGTGTATTATTTCGCGTTATTGTATGAATCGTCAATATAAGAATAAAGGCAGAACATGAAAACAACATAACATAAACGCGATCCAAGCGGCCATTGCCTGAACGACTTTGTTCGCCCAGAAATGTGTCGGCTTGTCCAGGCCTTCTATTATAGCGTAGGCAACGGCTAGACTCAGCGTGATATTGTACTCGTGTTCTTTTTAGTAAATATCCCGATACTTCGGAGGTAGTCCACGATAATAATTAAATCCTTTTAAATGCAGCCTGTTCTACTCGTTGATATAAGATACATTTGTTCGTCAAATCTTTGGTTTAAGTGATTACTAACATACATCACAGTTTCTGGTTTGGTTTCGAAGTGACAGGTATGTTATTGATTGATAGGCATTATTTTTTGCGAGATATCTATTATGCATTTAGCAATACGTTGTGCAATTCTGTTCTATTAATTGTGTTACTTCTCCTAGATATTCTTCATTAAGGAATTGTCCACAAAGTCTGACATATTGTTGGTAAAGTTAAAGTCTTAATAATTTATTTTCGTGTACCTTTTAATTTTGAGTACCTACGTTGTAAGAAATAAATAGTATTATTAACAAATACATCGAAATTGGGAAATATCCCGGTGGCAATGGTCACTTACAGGAGTGTGGTACTACAGTAAACAGCAACAACAACAAGATCAACAAACAGTTCCCTGGAAAGAAAATACTACTAGTTTAACATTCTAAATCCAACAGAAAATCACAAATTCAGTGTCCATCATTTACAACTTTTAGTTTTCACTTTACACTTGCACTAATGATCTTCTTCAATGTCTTGATACCGGTAGGGAATCTATCAAAGGCTGCCGCAGGGAATTTATTCCAATCTCTTATGAAGGTAAACTTGCTGACATCTGTATGCTGGTTTCTGACACTAATTTTATGCTAGTGATCATTTCTCAGTAAGTATGAGGCAGTTCCTAACCTATTCGTAATACCACTCTAGACAGCCCTTCCAATGTAGCACTTATAAAGACCACACAGGCAAGCTCTAGTACTTCTAGATTCAAGGCTAGTTGTATTCCTCCTATTCCTGGTTACAAAATGGATAATTCTTCCTTTCTAGGGAATTTATTAAACCTATGCTGAATCGATCCTAGCATGCAGATCCATATTAGAGAATCGGTCTTAGCAAATATGTTTATGTTTAGCACCAGAATTAGCTTTCGTGAGATTCCCCAGAATAAAGTTTAATGATCTCCAGTATATATGAACTACTTTTGCCACTTGGTCTGACCAGTTTAAATCATTTTTGATAGTAACATATATTATCCGCGCACTTTTTAGTGATAGATTTAGACCCTAGTGCCGAAGCGGTCGACTTTGGTTATCTTCGAGATTCGTATTGGCAACCTTTGAAACACAAACTAAGAATCGCTTATCATCGCTGTGCGACATCTGGCGTACACTTTAAGTACTCGTACTGTTGTTGTTTACACAGCAAAGCCAAACCATAGAATTCATACTAGGAACAAGTTTCGCAACGGGAAATGTTATATAGTATTAAATATTGTGTGTGTGACACAGTTGTTTGCTTAAAATAATAAAGGTTTATAAAATTCATATCGATCGATCATATTATCGATTCAATTCAGATTTCATTTCCATTCAGTTGGCAGTATTGACGGAACCCTTCTTACTTCTCCAACGAGTACAAAAATCTATCACTAAAAAGTGCGCGGATAATATGTACTATCAACTTCTACAACAGTTTTTTTTTCCCCCAAGTTCATAATCCCTATATCCTGTTATTTCTTTACTGAAACATTGTTTCTTGCTTTTTTCACTGTGGATAGTAATTCGATTTTCCTGCATCCATTCTTCAATTGTACCTAAATATTTCATCGTCTGTCTTTATCTCCTGCTATATGGCATAATCATCAGCAAAGAGGTGCACTTCCAATTTTATTGCATCAGGCAAGCATAAGAATTGGACCAATAACACCACCCTGAGCCACACCAGATGCAACGTTTATTGGAGAAGATAGCGTTTCTCCCACGTGCATCCTCTGAGATCTTTGATTGAGGAGTTCTTGTATTCATTTTACCTCTCTGATGTCAATGTCCATCCGCACTAACTTTTTAAGGAGGATGTGTTGCACAAGATTGAATGCCTTTGCAAAATCAATTATTACTGCATCAGTCTAGCTTATCCAATATATCTTGACATACAGAACAGAGCTGGCTTTCTCGATAAGGAGACATGCTTATCTCTTTCAGAATTCCACACATCCCTATATATTCTTATAACATTAAAATTTACACCCATATAATTAGCTTTCCTCTTGAAGATATTTAGGCCAGGCTGAGTGGCTCAGACGGTTAAGGCGCTGGCCTTCTAACTCCAACTTGGCAGGTTCGATCCTGGCTCAGTCCGGTGGTATTTGAAGGTGCTCAAATACAACAGCCCCGTGTCATTAGATTTACTGGCACGTAAAAGAACTGCTGCGGGACTAAATTCCGGCACCTCGGCGTCTCCGAATACCATAAAAGTAGTTAGTGGGACGTAAAGCAAATAGTATTATTATTATTATTATTATTATTATTATTATTATTATTATTATTATTATTATTTATTTAGCTTTTGCGTTACACTGTTTCAAATCACTCATCTTATGTAGCACATACCTATGACTTAAGTTTCACTGCATCCGATATCTACATTTAATTGCATGGAGAGTTTTTTTGAAGTACTGGGATACTGTATAGGCGACAAAATTTGTTACTAGCAATGTACCCTTCAGTATTTTCACCCATGTTGAAATACACAATTAAGAAGTCTTATTTGTATATCTTACCTCGTATCGCATGTGGGGGGAATCGAAAATATTCAGTGTCAGTGCAGAAGACCAATTCATATGCTCTAAGAAGTATGTTTACTTTTGTAGTAACATATCATGAAATGAGAGACATTTTCCTACATAGCTGCATGGCTCACACCTCTACCTGGGAGGCCCGATCCTGGCTCAGTCCTGTGGTATATGAAGGTGCTCAAATTAGTCACCCTCATGGTGGTAGGCAAGCCCGTAAACGTACTCCTGTGGGACTAAATTCTGGCACCTCAGCATCTCCGAAAACTGTAAAAGTACGTAGTGGGACATAAATCAAAACATTATTATCATGTCCTACGTAGCTAGCTGAACAAGCACTGCCATTAGTTGAAATTATTTCAGTGAGCACCAATCCCATAATTCAGCAGTCACCGAGCTCGATAGCTCCAGTCGCTTAAGTGCGGCCAGTATCCAGTATTCGGGAGATAGTAGGTTCGAACCCCACTGTCGGCAGCTTTGAAAATGGTTTTCCATGGTTTCCCATTTTCACACCAGGCAAATGCTGGGGCTGTACCTTAATTAAGGCCACGGCCGCTTCCTTCCCACTCCTAGCCATTTCGTGTCTCATCGTCGCTGTAAGACCTATCTGTGTTGGTGCGATATAAAACAACCAGCAAAAAAAAAATACATATATTCAGCAGTCAAGTGTCATGACCACCTGTGGGAGGATTAGAACTCCTGAACATTTACACCATTGGTCTGACACAAAACTCTCCGTTAAGCACCTCTAGGTTCCTTCCTTAGTAAGGACATGCACTGACCAGTAAGGAAAAAGCATTTCAGTAGTGGTTGGTAGCATTGTTGGTGCAAGTGTGCAAGGCGCTAACAACCAGAAATGCTTAACCTTTGTGCCCTGTGTGGAGTGCTCTTGCAATGCTATCTAATAGAGCATACTGAATTTCTGTGTACATCTTGAGTTCAATAGATTGACAAAGTTAAAAATTATATTTACACTCATTGTGGAGTAGAGCACTAAAGAATTAAAGGATGGATAATTACTCTAATATACTCTAATTGTTTATTATACTGGGTTATTCACCTAATATGTTACAAAGAAATAATGTCAAAACAATTAAGGATATTGGTATTCTGTTTTCATATTCATAAATGATACCCAGGGCCTTGAAAAATAATGTGCTACTTGTTCTCATGGGATGATTAATAACAGAGAAATTGGTACTAACTCCACATTTTTAAACAAAACCGCACAAATATATACAGCAGATCTAAAAGTTCAACTGCATACAAGTTCAAATATCTAAGTATTTTCAAAATTGGACGGTTACTTTTTGAGATATCATTAAAAAGCGCATTTCGGCTTTTGCATGCCGAATCAGACAGCGCGCGGTGGGCCAAGGACATTTTGGCACGCAAGCTGTTTCCTGTCATTGATTCCGGCCACAGAACGGATACCAGGCATGTAATGTAAACTACAGTGTCATATACACAAGGTTATATACTGTAACATACCCTGGGAGTGCAACGTTATAATATGACTGGCGAACACAAAACGAAAAGACATTAAAGGTTTTTGCTTTGTTTTGTTTTGAAATCCATGTTTAACATGCTCTGCTCTGTTTGGCGTCTTTCGCCAAGGATGGGAATGGGAAGGATTCAGAAAGGACGTTGCCATGGCCTATGTTGAAGGTACCAGTTGGGCATTTGCCTGCTGTTGAACATGGGATACTATGAAAATCACGTTCAGGCCGGGCAAGGTGGGACTCAAACATATGCTTTCATGAATGCACTCTTTCGTTATGTTCCTTTGAAGTCAAAGTCTTTATTTTATTCCTTTTAAAAACATCAACCCTCCCTGTCCTGTTATTTGCCTGTCATACACACTTTGCAAACCCATCACATGTATACAATATGCTTACATGCTTGGTATCCATTCTGTGGCTAGAATCATATTCAGGAAACTGCTTGCGCATCAATATATCCTTGTCCATTTGCACGCTGTCTGATGCAGCATGAAAAACCACTTGTGCTGTTATTGATATCTCAAAAAGTAAGTGTCTGATTTTTAAAATACTTGCATTATTGAACTTGTATGCAGTTGATCTTTTAGGCCAGCTGTATGAATCTGTGCCAGTTCATTTAAAAGTATTGAGTTGGTATCAATATCTCGGTTATTAACAACCCCCATGAAAATACATTGTTTTTACAAGCTCCTGGGTATCATTTATGAATATGAAATCAGAATACTGATATCTGTGAAGGTTTAGACATTATTTCACCGGGCGAGTTGGCCGTGCGCATAGAGGCGCGCGGCTGTGAGCTTGCATCCGGGAGATAGTAGGTTCGAATCCCACTATCGGCAGCCCTGAAGATGGTTTTCGTGGTTTCCCATTTTCACACCAGGCAAATGCTGGGGCTGTACCTTAATTAAGGCCACGGCCGCTTCCTTCCAACTCCTAGGCCTTTCCTATCCCATCGTCGCCATAAGACCTATCTGTGTCGGTGGGACGTAAAGCCCCTAGCAAAAAAAAAAAAAAAGACATTATTTCTGTGTGACAACTTAGGTGAATGACCCTGCTTAACAAACAATTAGAGTATATGTAGGATGCTTTGTAGAAATAAAATTTAGGACAGGGCAGTGTCTTAGTGAGCTGCTTCAAGCCAGGATATGTACGCGGCTGTTCAAGGTGATATAGAAGTGGCCTAGTTATTGGATTTTCATTAAATTTGCTGCAGTTCAGTCCTGATCATGATCCACATGTAACTTTTAAAATGATAACTCTTCACCCCGTGGTTTCAGTTCTATGTAAAATTAGTTAAAACTCTTAAGTCCTATCGCAATGGTGAAAATATTGCTTCTGTGAAACTGGAGGTCAAATGTATATGATCACAATATTGACAGTCATGTGATACTTAGTTATAAGCTATAAATTTAATTGCTGTTCCATATTGATGTGCAATTATTAGAAATAAATTGACGAGAGTTTTATTAACTTGATGTACTGAAAAGGTGATAGAACAAGCTTGTTGCTTTGTTTATGGGATATTGACGTAAACAGCAACACTTATAATGTGTTTTTGGCTCATGTTTCAGAGGAAGTAACTTTTAATACCAGCATTTGTGGCTCATGCTTCAGTGCAAGTAAATTATAATCCTCGCACCTTCTGCTACTTCATCTGCATCAAGAAATGGACCTTGAAATAGAGATGAAAGAGGAACCAGTCTGGCTTGAAGCAAACACCAATACTTCATTTGTAAGTGCAATATAATAATATAATGTTTGGATTTTTCTCTGTTGACTGCAAATCAAAGCCCCACCTTAATCAATACATAATGTATCTAAAAAGGCTGGAAGGGCTAAGTGTTTCAGGCCCTTTAGGCTTTGTTCAACCTTAAAAATAATGTATAAAGTTGTAAACAAGCTCACGATATTAAAAACACCTTGTGAAATGTTAGTTTCTTATCATAAATAAAACCATTAAAAATGTGTAGACAAACAAACACGTAAAAGCTCTCACTCTTGAAACCTTCACATGGGAAGGTATGAGGTCTTGTGAATGTGGTACGTATATGTTTGTCCAACCCTTATCCTGTGCCTCTGCGGGGTCGGTTATGAGGTGAGATGAATCTGTCGTGGCAGTTTTTTATGACCGGATGCCCTTTCTGAAGTCAACCTAATCAGAGGAGTTAAGGTGATGAAACGAATGACGTGCTACATGATAGTAGGAAGGGAGAGGGTGAAACCCGATGCCAGCACATAGCCTACTCCTGTAGAATAGCACCAAGGGCTGCGCTTAAGGCTTAATGTCACCATCGACACACAAATCACCATCAGCTGCGTCATATACCCTCACTCCATATGAGCACCGCGGAGAGGTTTGGAATTTAATCCAGGCTTTTTGCACGCAATCTAGTGATTAGAAATTGTATACCACCACTTTCCCTATGGTGCCGGCCAACATTCTGATGGTGAAAATATTTTCGACCAACAGGATTTGAACCGGCTAACCAAGGTGTCAGACCGTTTAGACTTCAATGCTTTAAAGATAATGGCCACCAGGTGGGCTAAGAACGGTAGGTTTTCTTAGCTCTCCATACAGTACAATATCAGGGTTGAGGAATTGGGGGAGTGTATGATGTCATTATTCTTACAATGATAATTACCAAGTTGTTGTTCATAATGAATATCTGTTTTATGTCTCTCGGTGGAAAACTCACTAGTAATACAGTAGGTCAATCTAGAAGGTAATCTGAACTTCACCAAGTCATCCAGAGTACTGTACCCAATCCACCGGTATGAGAGTTCTCGTCCAGGTAGCAACATATTTCTCTATTCAACTAACATTGTGCCCTTCTTTTGTGGATTTCTTTGACACTGTTACAGCCTCATTGAACCACATTTATTTAGATTTCCAACCAAGTTTACATGTGCTTGCTCGCATGTCCATCATATTTTCTTAATATGAGCTTTTCTTTGGATGGAAAGTCATTTCTTTGGTTTGACTTCTTCTTTGCGTACCCTCCTATCCTGGATTTTTGTTTAATGATGTGTCTATGGTGTCTTGTTCCATTTTCCCACTAAGTCTCCAATCATCAGCCATTAGGTTTGTCTTTGAGATTCCAAACTTGTGTTAGGATCTGTTTTGCCATCCTTTCAGACATATGGAACATTTGACTGAAGAGATTCACCTCCTTTTCCTGTCCACTTTGCCCACCTTTTTTATGCAACTCCCTATGATAATGCAGCCTTAACGTACGTCTCAAGAATCTTCATGTAGGCTTCCTTCATTTCAACTAATCTTGCCTCGACATCCTGTGTTTCATTACTCCTCACATGTATCCACTCTCCTAATATTTTAAGGCCACACCTTTTGAACATTCCCTTATGTTGTTTTTATCATAAGTGGACTGTCCACAATATTGGCCATATATACTGCCAGAGAATAGACGTGCAACATCCTCAAGTTCATAATTGCAGGAATGATTACAAATACAGACCAAATGAATGACACGTCACAGTAAAGAGTGCCCAAACCGTCACATCAATTTACAGTGTACCCCCCTCTGGCTTAAATGCAGTATGTATTTGTGCAAATGATGGTAAAATTGCCAAATTGCATACTGCGATAGGTTCTCCCAAGCATCTTGCAACTTTTGATGCAGTTTGACAATGGTTTCTGCAGGCTCTGGAGAATGTATAAGTCCCAGCTTCATAATGTCCTGTACATGTTCAACTGGGGAGAAATACGATGATCTTGCTGGCCAGGGCAATTGTTGTACACCATGTAGAGCATATTGCATCACAGCAGCGGCACGTGGGCGTCCATTGTCCTGCTGAAAAAGCACATCACCTTCCTGTTGAAGAAATGGCAGTAGCTTGGGGACGACAGACTGTGAAATGTAGTGTCCACTGGTTACGTTACCCTGCAGAAACACCAGTTGTGACCGCGAGTTGTAAGTGATGGCCCCTATGTGTTGTGGGCAAATGCTCTCTGGAATAGGCTGCTCACCACGTCTGTGCCAGTACACGTGTACGTCCATCACTTCCATACAGACAGAACCTAAACTCGTTACTGAAGTTATCAGAGTACCATTCCCTTCTCTAGTCAACCCTTTAACGATACCAGAGTAGCCGTGCTTGTTGGTGTCATAGTGTCAGTGGTATTCTGGCAAAAGCACGCATGATCATTATCTTGCTGCAGGCAGATGGTTCCCAATGGTCCTTTGTAGCACAGAAGATGTAACATATTACCAGATTTCATTCCTGAACGATGTTTGGTCAGCCACCACTGCTCGCACATTGCATCGATCTTGATGTGCGCTTTTATTACATGGACATCTTGAGCCTGGTCTTTGGGTGTGGGTATGTTCCACAGACGACTGCTTAAAGCAGCGACACACCACCGATACATCATGCCCAACATGTGCAGCAGTCCGTCGATATGTCGATCCAGCTTCTTGCAGCCCCACAGTGTGTACCCGTTCAAATGGCTGCAGTTCCCAGCAGGAACACGTTCTCATCAGTAGTGCATAGTTTTGCCCCAGGATGAATGTTTCGTACACTGTTCATCTTCAACCTCAGCAGAGTTGTGGTCTACTGAGTCAAAACAAAGGGTGTACAAACAGACCTCCTGAGCGCCATCTGATCTTTAATATCCATGACAAAGAAATCACTAACACATGCAACCCCTCAGTATGCACTAAACACAGTCCTTGAGTCCCGGCAGTGTATTTTGCTTTTTCGTTTGAGAGTTTGAGTCCTAGTTTGCCTGCCTGGTGATAAAGTTCCTCAAACTGTTGCTCAGCTACTTCAAGAGATGGTGCTCAGATTGCAAACTGCTTGCCAAACCAGCATTATACGTGGAGTCTAATTGTAAATCCCCTAAAACTGAGTCCACTTAGCATAATGTATACTTTGAGGACTTTTCTCCATTCTCTGATGACCTCTCCTAAGGCACAATTAAAAAGGATAGGTGATAAACCATTTCCTTATTGGGCTCCAGTTTTCATGTCAACGGGTCCTAATAAAAATTCAGTAATAACACATACAGTAGAAAAAAATCGTATAAAACACTTATTCTTGGAGCTTTCACATATAAATTGTCTTGAGGAAGTGTGGAATCTTCTAATGTGGGTAAATATATCTATTGGTCTGTTAACAGAAACCTTTTAGGATTTTTGATAGTTTATTTTTGCACTCCTTACAGCATACCAGACAGCCCTTCCGATTTACTCAGAAACTTTCTGTTTTTTAACTTGTCTTCTAATTTTCCAATTTAATTTTACTTCATACCTTTAAACAGCATAACCTCCAGTACGGTCTATACTCTTCCGCTAGGATAAATTCTTATATAATTTATGCAACGTCATTTCCAAGTGTATTTATTTGATGCTTTATTTGGCGGGTGTATAGCCCGTCACCTTTGTGTACCTAGTTTCCCTCACTATGGCAGTGTGTTTGCCTTACAGCTGGGAATTCACAATGGCAATTGCCTACAAGGGAGAAAGTCCACCGACTCTGTTAATTAATTGGGACGAGAGTATGTGTTTGTTATATTGTTATATTGTGGTTATAATCATTCTGTGCCCTAGTTTCTTTGGAGTTATGCTTTTTCCTGCAGTTCTCTGTTTTCCCCACTGTTAAAGTCGCAATAACGTATGAGACATATTGATCTGCTTTGTATGTTGTATTTACGCATATTTCAATGTGTTTATATTCATTCTTGCTTGATCATTTTAGTGCCTTGAATGTACTTCAGTTAGTTGTGTTGTTGACAGTTTACGGTATTTTCCCTTCACGTTATGGCCATAAAGCATAACAAAAGTTTTCTCCAAGTGTTCAGAGATACCTGTAAAATTGAACTTCCGTTCATTGTACAGTTTAATAAAGGAAACTATTATGCATTTTATTTTTATGTCAGTGTGATATAAATATTGTTCGCATTAGTGTGTCATAAATGGCAGTGATTAGGTACATTTTCTTGTAACCATTTTTATGTTTTCTTAGTTTAAAATTTTAATTTAATGGTCAAGTTATATTTTAACTGTAAACATGTACGCATTTTATCTTGTCGTTTTTTCAGCAAGACTGAGCTTGATAGCTGCAGACACTTATGTGCGGCCAGTATCCAGTATTCGGGAGATAGTGGGTTCGAGCCCCACTGTCGGCAGTCTTAAAGATGGTTTTCAGTAGTTTCCCATTTTCACAGCAGACAAATGCTGGGGCTGTACCTTAAATAAGGCCACAGCCACTTCCTTTGCAGTCCTAGCCCTTTCCTTTCCCTTCATTGCCATAAGCCCTATCTGTGTCTGTGCGACGTAAAGCAACTTGCAACACAAAAATTCAAGGCCGTGGTGCAATATACATGATGAAATCCCAGAAATAAAAATTTTCCTATTCTTGATTTCTAAAATTTGGTAGGTAGGTTACAGTAAAATGACTGGATGGAGGAACTAGAGCTGTCTATGTTGTTAACATTCTTACATAAGTCTCCAGGGGTGCTATTCATAAACATTCACTTGTCCTGCTTTAGTCCACACAAAGGTGGACTATCTACGTACGGTGAATGCACGCACTAAGATAGTGGTGGATCTTGCTTGTACATTGCTGCCAAGCATTGCAGATTACTTGTGAGCATGCACAAAACTTGCAAAAACAGAGCACGGCCAGCTAGCGCAGTGTAGCTCTTGACCATGTTCCGAGATGTCAGGAACAACCGAGTAACAACTCGCGTTCATTTCATATTCGTACGTGCAGACCTAACTGATAATGGACATTGAAAAGAGGTTTAGGGAGATAAGTTCGAGCTGAGAGGATTAATTATTCCTCTTTTAATGTGTGGAAAATCATAATCTAGTTCCAGAAATTTGAATATAAAGAAGATACATTCAGTTTCTTGTAAACATAATTATGCTAATACTAGAAGACCCACGTTGCATTGTGGCATTCATTGTAAATGTGTGAGATAACTCATCTTGATGTGCCTGTCATAATTGTATTATTCTGCCTGCCCTTTTCAGTGGTTTAATGAACATTTAATAAGAAGCGCGTTAAGGTCTGCCACAGTTCATACTCAGAATTCATCCATTCTGACGTCAATCATTCCTTCTGTTTGGTACAAATCTATCGCTTTTTTATCCGGCAGTTCTTGGTGTAAAGCTTGGTATTCTGTCATAGACGGCTATGATATTTTTAATCGCAGATTTTCTGTACAGATTGGTTGTATCGGGACTTGAGGGAGGGTGTTTTGCCTGGCAGAGAACTTCTTTTAAGATGCTCCTTCTAGATGGCTAGGTTATTGTTCGATAGGTGTTCCCAGGTAATGTCTAAGCGTATGTCATGATGGGGTCTGTTTGAACATAGACTGTTTTCTCTTAGCAGCATGTAAGTTGCTCTGCCATCTGTTGAATATATTTGGAAGCTAGAAAACGTTGGAGTACCAAAGGGTAATTAACAGGAAATAGTATTCTTCCATGATCAGGGGAATTGTATACTCTCTGCTATGACAAGTAGTAATCAATCATGGCTGCATCATTGACATTACTAAGGATGAAAATCACATTTATCAGAATATTAATGAAAGTGTTAGTCACTACTAAGTACAGAAGGTAAGTCTTTGTCTGCAATTATTGGAATGATCGTTTATTGATTTCATTTTATGATTACTTGAAGTTGGCTGCCAACGGCCGTAGCCGTGTTGAAACACCGGATCCCATGAGATCTCAGAAGTTAAGCAACATCGGGCGTGGTCAGGAGTTGGATGGGTTGCCACGCGCTGTTGGTGCGGGGTAAGGGAATGGAGGAGCGGAAAGGAACTGGCCACCCTACCGCACGTAATCTCCGGCTCAAGAACACCTCTGCGGAGGTTCAAACCTGTCTTTGGGCAGAATAACCCTTACCTTACCTGAAGTTGGTTGAACTTAGTGACCTATTAGTATCTCATGATTCACTAGCAGGTAATTCCGGAGAGAATAATAAAAATATTAAGCAAATCAGTCCAGTAGACCGGACAGACAGATTAGTCAAAGCTGTTTTTAGTAAATTTGTTTGTTATATAGATTATCTTCCCAGTTATTGATGACTTGATTGTTCATCTATATATATAAAAATGAATGTATGTTTGTATGTATGTAAATGACACATCTCCTCCTAAACCACTGAAGCAATTTCAACCAAACTTGGTACACTTATGAATTACTATCTGGAGATGAGCACTGTGGGGGTAAGCCTTCCGTAGCTCCCTTAGGGGTGGGGGGGTCAGTGTATAAAAATAATCGAAAAATGTGTTGAATCCGCAGTTTTCAGGGTCGCTGAGATGAATAATGACACTCCCAATTTTTTAAAAGTCAAAGTTCAGCTCCCCTTTAGGTGGGGGGCGAGGGGGGAGTGATATATAAAATTAAACGAAAATAGTGTTGAATACATAGTTTTCGGGGTCGCTGAGGTGAATTGTACACTCCGGATTTTTAGTATCAGGAAACAAACCATGTGGGGGTAAGACAGCCCAGGATCCCTTAGGGGTTCGGGGGGGCGAGTGGGCTGAGATATAAAAATCATCGAAAGTAGTGTCGAATCTATACTTTTCGGGCTTGCTGAAATGAATAGTGATACTCCGAATTTTTTAATGTCCAAGTTTTGGAGTGGGGATCGATGGGGGAGTAATATATAAAAATTATAGAAAATAGTGTCGAATCCATAGTTTTTAGCGACACTACAGACTTTTAGTATCAGGAGACAAACCACGTGGGGCTAATACACCCCAGGACCCCTTAGGGGCTGGGAGGGCGAGTGGGCTGAGATATAAAAATCATCGAAAGTAGTGTTGAGTCCATACTTTTCGTGGTCGCTGAGATGAATAGCAACACTCCGGAATTTTTTAAAGTCCAAGTTCAGCCTTCTTCGTGGTGGGGGGCTATGGGAGAGTGATATATAAAAATAATCAAAAATAGTGCCGAATACATAGTTTTTGGGGTCGCCGAGGTGAATTGTACACTCCGGATTTTTAGTATCAGTAGACAAACCACATGGGGGTAAGATGGCCGGGAACCCTTAAGAGCGGAGGGGCGAGGGGGTGAGATATTAAAATCATCGAAAGTAGTGTCGAATCCATAGTTTTCGGGGTCACTGAGATGAACAGTGACACAACAGATTTTTAGTATCAGGAGACAAAGTATGTGGGGGTAATACACCCCGGGAGCCCTTAGGGGCGGGGTTGGGCGAGGGGGCTGAGATATCAAAATCACCGAAAGTAGTGTCGAATCCATACTTTTCAGGATCGCTGAGATGGAAAGTGACACTCCGGGATTTTTAAAGTCCAAGTTCAGCCCCCTTCTTGGTGGGGGGCGATGGAAGAGTGATATACTGTATACAAATAATCGAAAATAGTGTCGTATACATAGTTTTCGGGGTCGCCGGGATGAATTGTACACTTCGAATTTTTTGTATCAGGAGACAAACCACATGGGGGTAGGACACCCCAGGAACCCTTAGGGGTGGGGAGCGAGGGGCTGAGATATAAAAACAATTGAAAGTAGCGTCAAATCCATACGTTTTGGGGTAGCTGAGATGAATAGTGACACTCCGGAATTTTTCAAAGTTCAGCCCTCTTCATGGTGGGCGGCGATGGGAGACTGATACATAAAAATAATTGAAAATAGTGTCGAATCCAGTGTTGTTGGGGTCGCTGGGATGATTAGTGAGACTCCGGATATTTTATAAGTCCAAGTTCATCCCCCTTTGTGGTGGGGGGCGAGGGGGATTGCGACATAAAAATAATCGAAAATAGTGTCGAATCCATAGTTATTGGTGTCGCTGAGATGAATACTGACACTCTTGATTTTTTAAGAATCAAAGTTTGGCCCCGTTTAGGGTGGGGGAGGGGGAGTGACTTATAAAAATATATAAATTAAGACATAAAAATGAAAACAGGCGTGAATTAATGAGACCATTCTAGGAATCTTAGAATCTTAAAACTTGGTACCAGACAACCTGATGACTTCAAGATCCCTAGAAAAATCTAAAATTCACAAAGTTCTCTGAGGGGGACATGCTGGGAGTTTCAAATCTGCATAAGAACACAGTCGGTGATATTTATCCAGAACGATAACTTATAGGTTTCATGGGCTTAAAAGTTTCCTGAAAATCCTAATTTTAAACCCTCCCCCATATGAAGATGGCGGCACAATCTCCCAGACGAGTTAGAAAATTGAAATTTGGCAAAATTATAGCTTTTTGTGTGTTAAATTTGGCTGTATTTCTGGATTTACCTAATTTGTCCACTTTGTACACGTATAATTGATGGTTTGATTCACTTATAGGAAAGATATGATCATCAAATTCCACACGATTATTGGCCCACCCAGTAGCCATATGGGAGCCAAATTCTATGTTTGAAGCTGTCGCATAAGTATGTGAAAAGTAATTCACTGTGTGAAAATCTTACACAAATTTCACCGTATTCAACCTTTATACAAAAATCCTACCTTTAAATAGATGTGATACGAGGAAATATCATAGGGCCAGCCATTTAGATCGCTAAATGAGGCCAGAGCGTTTTACTGTACAATCCGCTTTTTGATATCCTGCGCCGATTAGCAACAGTTATTCTGTAAATGAAGGTGAACATGCATACACTTCCATATGTTGATCTACGTTTCTTCGCTGAAGTCAATTTGTAGCAATCTATAAGGGGGTGTGTCTGACATTGTAATTAATACTTTACAAATCAATAGTGACTGTCAGCTGGAGGGCGTCTGCTGTTGTAATCAGCACTCCCCACATCGAATTTTAACTGGCAGTAGGAATGGGGTCCTCCTCCTATGCCTATGTGCCATGGTAATGAATAATTTCCTTCTTGATTTGACTAGCAGACGGCAAGGGAGCGTACATTTTTTCAAAACTCTTTTAGCTGATTCTCTTTATCATTAGGAATAGGTGCCCCCTTGCAAGTGCGACCCCGATTATTAAAAAATTTACCCATCAAAATGTGATTGACGTTACGCATAGTGAATTGCGGTGTACAAGTGGACCTGTCGCTATCATCACAACTTGGCAACTCGCACTTTACATTGGAAACAACGTCTGCGGACCTCCCTATGCTGTTTCTCGGCTAACGTCAAGAGAAATGCAATGTGAAAAATCTTATTCACTTCATGTACAGTAATTTACTTCGATATCCGTATACAATGTAGAATACCGTAGCGAAGCACGGGTACATTTGCTATTTACTTATAAAATAAAACTTTAATAGCATTGGATGATATCATTACTGATTCGGTAAAAGTTTTCATTTCATACCTGGACAGGGCCTACATATGACTATGTGTCTATATGACAGATAACATGCTGATATTTCAAATGTGCTAGTGGCATTAATGTGACAGGCAGGAATTTCCGATGATTTCATGGGCCATGTGGACCACGATCATGTCAGTTCTTCAAGCTAGCTGATTAAGAACAGGGTAACTGTATATTTCAATGATTTTTTTATCCAGTGTTGCTTGGTAAGCCATGGCCTGCAGGGCTGGTGATCCTTGGGGCTTGGTTCGGTTTATTAATTTTATTACCTGAACATTTAATGAAAATCATTCTTTTCTGTTAATATAAACTTGCACGTCTTTCCCTGCAGGATTTTAAATCCAAATGTGTTTCCATCAATGGTTCATATGACTCAGAATAAATTTATAATCATGATTTCGACTGACTGGGTGAAACCCACCATAGCCTACTCCTGTTGAATAGCATGAAGAGTTCTACTCAAGCCTTTACATTCCCATCCGACGCACAAATCACCATCAACAGTGTCATATCCTCTCTCCATTTGAGCAATGTGGAGAGATTTGGAATCTAATCCAGGCTTTTGGCATGCAATCTGGTGATTGGAAATTGTACACCACCACCTCCCATTTGCTGCCGGCCAACATCCTGACAGTAAATATATTTTTGACCAACGGGACTCGAATCGGATAAGTACGGTGTGAGAGCTTGACACAAACTCAGTGCCTTAACAATCACCACGCTCACATGTTATACAGGGTATTATTGCAGTCAATAGACTGATACAATTCAAATAATTACTTGAGGAAACTGAGTAATATCGTGAAACTCTCTCATTGATCATCTTTCTTCTTCGGGAGGAAACTTAATGTAGTGAGGTAATATTCTAGTGACCTGTTGCTTAAATGCTCTTATAGGTTAGGATGCACAACTGTTATCAGACATCTTGTATAGATCTTCGTAAAACAATATCTATTCATAAAACTGGTATCGTTTTACTTAAGATAATTGGTAATATTCCATACATTTCCATACGTCTTCTCATCTCCATTATTTTGTGAAATAACGCCTGACATTTGCAAATGACAAGGAAATTAGATAAAATGTAACGTTCAGTAGTTACCCAGGTTGCATGTGAATTGATGATTATTTTTTATTTGCTTATATGGAAATTAGTAAACTAAGGAGCTCAAGAAAGGATATTAGAGAGCTTTTGAGGAATGACAGACTACTGAACAATGTTGGTATCATGTGGCTGATGGCATAAATCAAATGACCTGCTCTACATGTCATATGCGAGCTGCTTCTGTGACTGGACTGAGTGGCTCAGGCGCTGGCCTTTTGACTCCAACTTGGCAGGTTCAATTCTGGCTCAGTCCGGAGGTATGTGATGGTGCTCAAATACGTCATCCTCATGTCGGTAGATTTACTGGCATATAAAAGAACTCCTGTGGGACTAAATTCCAGCACCTCGGTGACCACAAAATCCATAAAAGTGGGACATAAAGCAGTCAGAATTATTATTATTAATGCTTTTGACACTATTAATATCCTTAATCAGAGTTTCTGTGCTTTATTATTTTGTTTTTTGTTGATACTGTGGGAGAGCTATTATAATTACTTCAGGGAATGACACTTCATATTAAAGCATTATGTCCAAAGATCCTCTGAAATGCAGTAGTATTTATAGGATTGCCAGGCTTCTTACATAATATTCTAATTTTCAACTGGTTCCAAGGGTAGTGAAATTCACAGCTTTGTGTTGTGTGGCACCTGGCATCATTGCAATATACTGCAGGAACTGCCTATTTCAAGCAGTGGCATGTTAGCATGTTGTTGGGACGGGAGCATGATTTGTGTATAAGCTGCTGCTTAAAGCTTTAATGTTACAAATTAATGAAGCTATCTTTATTATATAAAAACTCATGTATGAATCGATAGCCTATACTACTACATCTGTGAGCGACGTCCTCAACCATTTGGCCGATCCTTTGAAGTCTCATCTTAGAAGAATCTCTTTTAATGGGAGCAGACTGAATGCAATGAGTTCTGATAGAATGATCACTGAAGACAGTAAACTTGATGATAATAGTAATCATGCTGTAATATAATATATAAGTACTTACTGCAAATGTAGTAGCAATTTTAACTGTAACCTTGTGTATAGTTGAAGGTTGGTAAGATGGTTGGTGGAGATTTCAGAATATCACCTAACTCCTGTCATTGTTACACAGCTTGTCCACAGCATGACTAAATGTGTGATTTTGAACAGTATTAGCCTTGCTGGTTCTAATAAAAAGGTATTTTAATAGCGTGCATGTTTATAAATGCTGTAGATGACTGAAGGTTTCACACAACGGTATGTACTTATTTTGTCATCCATTGTAATTGATACACAAGAATTAAAAGAGTAATATATTGCTATCCTGTATGAGTTTGTAAAAAAGGTTTTTCTTAAATTTTATTCATAGTGTCCAAATCTCATTTTTGTTGTAAATTATTTTAAGTAACTTTAAAATAAAACTGTCTGTAGTGTTTGAACCAGTTATAAACAGATTTTCTGCTTAATGCTTCTGTTCCGAACACTTTCAGATTTATAAAACATGTAACGCAACTTGATGTTTGTGCTTTGCTCCATTGTACCATGTCACGAGTCACGACAGGCACTACGTTCAACTAGCCGCACAGCTCAGTGTGTTCGATGCTACGTGGTGCTTCTTGAGGTGTCTCTTTACCTACAGTATGTGTTACTACATGTTGCCATTGCGACATCGTCTGTATGCTGTACTTTTTAGACACTCCTTGTGTGACTGTTGACCATCTTCCAACCATACTTAAATGCATGTTATCCTAGCCATCATCCTGAAAATGCAGAAATGTATCAGTATTTGCAACTGCCACTGAAAGTGATATTTTACATTACGATTTAGATGTTTATGGTGAAGATGGAATTTCAAAATGAGTAATGTAAACTTATCACATTACTGCCTCTTATGTGCAATATTTTATTTCATATTCTGGTGAATTTTCTTACTATAAATAATAGCAATTGAATTATAAATAATATTTGCTCGTTGTGGTGCAGATCGCCCAAGTTTGAAACGTGCATTGGCGTTTTTGTTTGTGTCTTCCTATGAAAGGTACAAGTGGTATGTAAATGGGTCATGTTGTAATAAATCATAAAAATAGTGTTATTTGAAGCGGCAAACAGTTCACTGATCCAAGCATGACTCTCCAGTGATGTATGTGATATTTAACGTATTCATTAGTCAGTATTGTGAGCTGGAAGATTGCTTGAGCTGGGAATTAAGAGATGGCATTTTTTGTGTAGATGGATGTGGATCCACAGAAGTATAAATGATAAAATCCACTTATGAATAGTGAGTAGTGTGGAGACTAAGATAGGAAAAACAAACTGGTTTAATGTAGAAACAGGACTCCAACAAGGAAGTGTAATATTCTCCCTGTCTTCATTACAATCATGGATGGAATCTACACAAGTGTACAACAGAAAATGGGGAGCAAAGATGCAAAGGCGTTAGTCTTTGCAGATGACAAAGCAATGTGGAGAGAAGATGAAATGGAAGTACAAGAACAAGTCTCTGACCAAGCTCGATAGCTGCAGTCGCTTAAGTGCGGCCAGTATCCAGTATTCGGGAGATAGTAGGTTCGAACCCCACTGTCGGCAGCCCTGAAAATGGTTTTCCGTTCTTTGAAAATTATACAAATTTGTAGGTTATTGTGCTCATGTCTTGTAATGCTTCAGAACTGTTTGAACAAGGACATTTAGGAGATAAAGTAAAATGTTCTGAATTTTGTAAGTTGATAATAATATTAATGCCTTTACATCCCACAATTCCATGTATGGTTTTGGAGATGCCAAGGTGCCGGATTATAGTCCCACAGGAGTTCTGATACATGCCACTAAATCTATCACCATGAGGGTGACATATTTGAGCACCAGACCCAGACTAAACTGGGATTGAACCTACCGAATTTAGGATCTCAAGGCCTGTGCCTCAATCTCCTCAGCCACTCAACCTGGCTTTGTAAAGTAGTATCTGCCCTCCTGTTGGGTGCTAATTATAATATACTATGAATTATTGCCTCCCTGATGGGTGACAGTTGTAATATAAAGAATTACATGAAATTTAAAAAATAAAATAAATAGTTAATAGCATCACGCTTGGTCTTTATATCTAACATTATAAATTACATTGATCAAAATATTTATATTTGTATCGTAATTGACTGTAATTATCACTTGGAGACTTCCAGTGAAATAGAATTTAAAATAAGTGAATAAATAAATAAATAAATAATGATAGTGGTGAAAATAATAATAATAGTAATTTATAATGTTAATAACTATATTTATAATTCTTCTTCTTGCGTTCCAGCCTTCTAAGGACCACGTTACAATTTCAGTTCTTCCTCCGTAGTTCTTTCCTTTTCTTCCAGTATTCTTTCATTGTTTCACTGTGCTTCTTTTTCCTGTCTTCAGTCCACTTTGTGCCTCTTTTTTTCTTTTCTCCCTTGGAATCCTTCCATTTGTAAGACTTTCTTCCCAAAATTCTTTCTTTCCAATGATTCTTCTTCTCGTATGTTGTTCCTTTCCAGGTCCTTCGTGACTTCTTGAATCCAGGTGGTGGTTGATTTCTTTTCCCAAAGGTACCTGAAGATTCGTTTAGTTAGTCTATTGTCATCCATTCTGTAAATGTGTCCAAGAAATAGCAATCTCCTTTTTCTTATTATTTCTGATATGTTTTCTATGTTCTGGTAAATTTCATTGTTACTTCTTAATTTCCAAAACTCTGCAATTCTTAGAGGACCTAATATTTTCCTTATAATTCTTCTTTCTAATATTTATAATATTTATAATAATAATAATAATAATAATAATAATAATAATAATAATAATAATAATAATAATAATAATATGCTTGCTTTAAGGGGGCTAACATTTAGGTCATTGGTCAGTAATAATGATAAGAACATTAATAATATATAGTAGAGCATAAATGACTCCACTCAGGACAAAGAGCTGCAAAACTGGACCTTACCACTGCACCTAGGTTCTTGAACTTTTCCACTAATTGAAATAGACTTTGTATACTCTAATCTAGCAATAATATGTATATTAGCACTTCATCAACACACAATATCTGTAAGAGAGCAACATACTCAATAAATATTTACAATGCCGGGCTGAGGGCTCAGACGTAAAGGAACTCCTGCGGGACTAGATTCCGGCCCCTCGGCATCTCCAAAAACCATAAAAGAGTAGTTAGTGGGACGTAAAACAAATAACATTATTAAAAATATTTACAACTGCTGGAAGACTCCTAATATACATTCACTAACTGTAGGACAAATACTGTGGAAAACAACATCAAGGACTGTACTGACATTTGTAGTGAGCCTGATGACCCATTATTAATATGAACATATAGTATAAGTTATATTGCCCTCAACTGGTTTTGTGTTTCAAAATAAACCATCACTTTAATGCTGTACTCTTTTCACTGATACCAACAGTTAGTTTTAGAGACACATGCTGTTGATCTATTCTTCAAACTGGGCTATAGATTAAGAAAAGTTACCATGAGATACAGAAGAACAAATCCAGGTACTGGATCAGTACAAGAGTTGTATTAGTATTAACAATCAAACAACAACGCTGCAATCAAATGTACACTGATTTGTGTCCAGGAAAGAAAGACATGGTAGATAATATTCCCAGTAAACTCCTCCATAAATTGTTCCAGAGTGATAGTAATGTTCGCTGGATCGTGTTCTCCCAAAGTGTAATAGACTTCCTCATCCGCACTCGGTATTGAAATCCCCACCTCTTACAGGCATGTCTGTCCAATCATGAGCGAGAGATATCCCATGCCATGGTAACATGTGGCTATATCCCTATCCCTACAATGCTGCATGTGTCAGGCTTCGACTCTATGCAAGTCTCACAAAAGTTTCTCTGGATGTCTTTCCAAACCTGGAAATAACTGTGTTTTTCTCACCTGCCTGTACAAAATAAATTACTGACACCTCACATGGAGACATTCCAGCTTCAAATATTCTTACCTTAACACATCATACAATAATAATAATAATAATAATAATAATAATAATAATAATATGCTGTAATAAATCCAATGTGGGGATGTGATGTGTACCATCACAGTATTGATAAATAATACTGATTCTCTGAACTTATATATGGTTGGTGATTCACTGCCTATTTTCCAGTTCTGATTTTCCACAAACAAATTTTCCCTCCACAGTTTTTCCTTACCTCAATATTTGCCTGTTGTAAATATTTCCAATAAAATTTTCCCAATTACCATTTTTCCAATATATTTTTCCCTGCAGTTCCTTTTGCTCACAGTGGGAACATTAATAATTAATACAAAATTTTTAGTCCAACATATTTTATAAGGAACAATCTCATTTTGTGCTACCTTTAACTTACAATTTAAATGTATACCCCAGCGTTCTATACTAATCATAACACCTACATTCTTCTTTGTATTCCATATAGTTGGATCATAAGATGCATTTTTATGGCGAGGAGATACAGCCTGAAACTTCTGTGCTCCTTATGTTCCAAAAGTCTATAGATACTTGTCACTGACTATTCAGAAATGTACCTGTATAATACCACGATCTTGAATGTATGTTACGTATGTTAGGTCTTCAGTCCGAAGGCTGGTTTGATCCTCAGCAGCTCCTACATAAGCCTAGGCATCACTGAAGAGGCGTACTAGGGAAATGAGGAGTGAAGTAGTTTCCCATTACTTTCCTCACTATCGTCTTGGATAAGCCACCTAATGTTAAAGAGTGATAGGGTCAGTGGCCAGCAAAGAGGGTGTTGTTGAGTTTCAGACATGAATATTGCTGAAAACTATTTTGAAAATTTATAGATTGACACCTGTCAAGAGATTTTTGTGCATTTGAATGGGAAGGGGTGGAAATAGCAGAAGAAGGACACATTAGACGACAATCTGCAGATAAGTTGATTTGCCACTGGTAAATAGAAGACAGTCAGCTATCCAGTCTACAGAAGTGAAAATATGGACAGTGAAAATTAATATATTTAGCACTAAAAATGAATTTCTGTGGTTTAATTTTGCAGTGGAATGTATATTCTTCATGCTTAAAGTATGATGTCCATGATCAATTCTTAGCTGATAAGTTCATAGGAATATTTTTTTCTTAAATGTCCTTCCTAAATCAAGGCATATCGTATGGTAGACTTCTGTTCTAAAAATTATCTTATATCTTATTCCAGTACAACTGAATTTATCATGTCTTGAAGTCCAATCTATTCCTTTTCAGGTTGGGATTTTATTGTTTATACAAGCAATACCTGCATAAAGACTGTCCCTGTATTACTTTGTTCTTTTTCAAATTCTTTCAATGTAGTGTATGGAAAGGGATGATGGTTGCCAATTATGCTCAGTACTATTTGTATGGTTACTGTCCAGTTAGGAAAAAGGTATGATAGGGTAAATATACTGTGAGATTATCATTCAGTATAATATGTCTTGGGAAGGAAGTCTGTTGGAAAATACATCAGTGGGAAAAAATATAATGGAAGAGCTGTATGATTGGGGGAACTGTCTGGGAATGAATGTGGGCAAGTCATCAGCCTAGAGAGCTTGGTCGGGATGTGTCCAGGTGAGGGTCAGAATCCTCATGGGAGTAGAAAGCACTAGAAAGTGATGAGTCAAGTAAAGGACAGAAAGATTGGAGGAGGGAATGTAGCACATAATAGGTAGTCAGTGTGGAGAGAGAGCAAGTGGTAGTATTGTGTAAAGATATGGAAATGGTTCTCCTCTTCTAGTACTACCCCCATCTGTCCATTTTAATTTTCCTATCTTCTGTATAATTATTACTTGATTTAACACTTGAATTTTCCTTTCCATTTCTTATATTTTTACATTGGAAGATAATTTAATGATAGTTATATTGTGCCAATATTAAATTGATTTTTTAGCTGTTTCTTATTTATATATTTTGGTTGTTTACTGTGGGTTATTTTTTACTCATAGCCCTCTGCAGATATTAAAGAGGAAATATCAATAGAACAACAAACAGTTGTTGAGTTGGTCCCACACATCAAAGAAGAAAACATGTAAGTACACTACTTACCCTACACAACATGAAATATGTTTCTTACCATGCTCATTGGTGGATGTTTTATCTTTGTGTACTGGTCATGTTTTGTCAGTTTAATCATTTCCTTACAAGGTTACTTTGAAAGTTTGAAATCACGAAAAGATAGTGGTTAGAGTCAAGTTAAGTCATACTAGGATACACATCCAACTGTGGCCGCTGTTATACAGTCTATGAGAAACCCCGTTCTAATGACAATGTTTTTGGAAATTTTGGAAATTCTTCTGTTTATCTGTGCGGTATGCTTCAATTACAATAACAACCCTCTTACTGATGCATTATTACAGACAAATTCGGGCATGTTAGATTTTATCCATTATATTCATACATTCTGACTCAAATCCAGCATTTACAGATTCAAGGTAGTTGATCATTTTTCCATATCGATTTGTCACTACGCATGAGTGAGTCAATCTTGAGAGAGCCAGACTTCTCCTCACAACTCCGACTGGTGTTAACGAACATGGTGATTTTCATCAATACGTGCAATGACAGCAGTTGTTAAGAACTTAGAAATAAAGGCTGAATTAAATGATTGCTTAATTTTAATACTACTGTATATACTGAAATAAAATAAAAATGTGATACTTCTCCTTGTCAAGATACAGCAATGTTCATAACGAATTTCAGAGATTAGTTTATGTACATTCACATCTTTTTAAATTTCCGAAATGCTATTCCCATGCAAATTTATAGTGAAAAGGTTCATTATTTTACAGGGAGCTTTAAATATTTTTTCATATATGTGGGTGGTAAACCTAGGTAAGGTGACACCATTTGATATAAGGTAATGGAATTATTCGCCATAAGCCTCTCGAGTGATGTTATTACAGTTTTTAAGAATTAAATTTAATATGCATGTTCAGACTATTGGAATTAAAAAATATGTGCTAATGAGTACACTGCAGCTTGGAAAACACCTGCAAACATGTTTAAATGAACCGATTGCTATTTCATTCAGATTTTAATGTGGTGTTTTGTGAGTTTGGTACCTTTTCCAACTTTTATGGAAAAACATGTATTACGTTATAAGACCTTATAGCAACTGTCGTCTATTCACCAGTAGCTCACCATTATCAGGAATATTTCTTAATAACATTAAAAATAATTTCTTAACCAACTAAGAGACATAGAGGGAGACAATGTTTTCAAAGGTGTACAACTGCACTGACCGGCAAAATTAATGGATCGCATGAATTTTCTAAGGAAAAATCATGTTAAATTGTGAAACTTTTATTTTATTATTTACATTGATCAATATGTAAGTAATTTTATCTGTCTTTTATTGGTACCCTTATTTACTTAGATAATTTTTTCATGAACATTATCAGTATAAGTAATAAAATAAATTTTTACTTTTAACAGGCTTTTTGATATGAAAATTCAGATGATCAATACATTTTGCCAGTCACTGTAAGAAATGCTACAGAGCTGGTTGAAAATAGAGGATTATGGAAGGACTTAATTAATTCAGAGAGGCTTGCAGACTGAATACTAAAAGGCATAACTGTGTACAATGAAGATTCGTGTATGAGATCATGATCCATCATCTAGCAGTCGCATTTCCTTATGTTTGTGCCTTCAGCAATTATTCAGTTGTATTCCACAAAACACATAGGTCTGTAATCTGATGATATTGCAAATGAACAAATTCAATAGGGCCTTCTGAAGCATTTATTTATTTGATTAAATTTATTTAATTATTTTCAAAGAACAATCTGAGCCAAAGCTACTTTAAGTGCAATACATGTTTCTAGCTTATGGTAGATAGCAGGGCCAGTTTAACACAAAGAGTAATCTTAAACACAAACCACAAGAAGTTGTAATTACTGTACAGAGTGTACTGTAGATATGTCCTTGTTTCATAGCTGTCATTATATAAATAATTATGATAGTACAGTTTATGTTAATACAGGCAAAAATTTAAGGTTAAAATATGTGGTCCCTGTGAAGTATGTTAAATAGTGGTTCTACCCTAGTTTTATCTGATACCTGGCTGCAAAGCATATCTGATGTAGATATCTCGCCACTGGAGAGAGTTTGCTAGGTAGTTATTTATCACTAAGAACAAAAATAATGTATTACAAGAAACTCTTTAATCCATTTCCATATTTTTGTTTCATTATAATAATTAGCTTACATTTACTAGCTAATACACTAAAAGGTTTAGAAGATGACTGAGAAGCATTTGCCCTTCCCTTTCCACGAAAGAGTTCATGCATACGATATTCCCCTACTTCCCCTCCCCTCTCCAATGAAGAGAATCACTGCCCCCTACATAGCAATCAATACTAGAGCTTCAGTTGAACAATATTGCAGATGATTAACAGCTTTTCTTTTTTCAAAATCTTCCTCCACCTGGAGGCTGCCAAAGACAAAGATTACACAAACAATTCATTCAAAAATAAAATAAGTAAATTATGTCTCGATCTGGCGGGTCTCAGTCTGGCAAGTATAAGTGGTGTCTGAGTATCACAGGAGTACCCCTGAGCGCTTTCAGCCCCCAGTCAATGAACTCCTTGGTACTGACGTTAAAGGTCTAAATCAGTTCTATCATCTTCTTAGGGACTGTCCCTCTTGCTCCAATCATGAGACCTCTCACTTCTATGTCCTCCAGTTCGTATTTGTTCTTAAAATACGTCACTGTAGGCTGGTAGATAGACTTCATTTCTTGGTCCACTTCATCTGGTTGGTTGGAGCGTGTGTCGAATCTTATTGTGGGGTCTAATGTATATATTTTCTTCCTTTTGTTTGCGATCATATCAATCCTTGTCGTGCGGCCATTTACTCCAATGTCATGGATTTCCTCATGCACTCACAGAGTGTCTGTGCTATGGATGACCTGATGTTGTGATGTCTAGTGTTTCGAAGAGCTTCACCGAAGGCACAGGAACCCAAGACGTGAGGTAATGTTTCAGTCTCACTACATCTTCTGCAGCGGTTACCATCAAGGTGCAACATTACATGCTATTTTCAGCGCATCTCTCCACTCCGTGCTAGAAATGCCGTCTTGGTTTCTAACCCAGCGGTTTACTTCTCAACTGGCGCCATTTTTTTCAAATTCTGATTCTCGTAATTTGTTTCTGAGTTTCTTGGTGTCATACTCACCGTGTCTGTTCTTCATATCCTTAGTTTTACGATTTACGTTTAACTCAGTTAAGCATCTGTTAATTTCTTCGTCTACATTTCTGGTGGCTTCAATATGTCGGTTCTCATCCAGTTTCAGAATGTTGCAGCTGTTTATATTCTGTATCAAGGCTTCCCAGTTTGCTCTAAAAACGCCTAACCCTTTGTACCGTTTATCTGAGTAAATCGTAGAATCCGGAGTGTCAGTAGGAGGGGATGATCTTATCCCTTTAGTGTATTCTTAACGAGTTTATCAGCTTCATCCAGAAATCACCGTGGTATTTTACCTACAGGAACGCAGAGGAACTGGTAAGTCAACGTACGGCAGACTGGGGAATTTAGAATTGAGAATTTCTGATCTGGATGAAGCCAGGGACGGGATGATAACGAGCTGAATTTCTGCTGAAGGAGTGTCATTGATTTCTTGGGATCAAATAACATGGTATCTGCATAATTTATCCCTAAGTATTTGACACATTCGTTCCTCGAAATACATGTAATCTCCATACCTTCTTCAACTGAAATGAGCCCTTCGTTTATTTCACAATATGCTTCGAGTCGCACGTTGGCCAGGCCGAAGAGGTGGACGCCGAAAAGAAGTCAGTTTACCAGCCAGCTGTAAACTACTATAGAGATAAATATCACCTAGACAATATTTCCGTCCATGGACTCATGATCGGAGCTCGAGGCACAATCCCTAAATTTCTTGTACAGCTATGGGATTCTCTCGGCCTCAGCCGGACACGACTTCAAGACATCACTATCGCCGCAATACGAGGTTCAGTGACCATACTCCGCAATCATCTATATAGCATTTGAGCAACAATATTGCAAATTTATTCCTGAGCCTTGTGATTTTTCTACCTGGCCCAGTAGCAAAGTCAGCAGTAACTTAGAAAACAAAATACCGCGCAGTTGACATACTTTGTCCTTGTGGCAGCCTCCGCATGGGGGAAGTTTGTAATAAAATAAAAAAATAAAAAAAAAAAGTTTAGATTTTTCAGGGTTTATTGTTAGACCAATTTCACGAAACCTTTGTAGGGTTAGTTTCGTCAATTCTATTGCAGAGTCTCGGTTTTTCCCTACAATAACCGTATCATCTGTGAAGCGTAATATTGTTAAAGGTTGTAATTCATTGACAAAAGAATAACCATGCATGTCACATAGTTCTTTTTCGCCAATTTCTCGAAAAATATGATCTGTTGTGAGATTGTATAAAACTGGTGACAATGGGGATCTTTGCATTATGCCACGGCGTAATTTAATGGGATTCGTTTTCTTGAAATTGGCCTGTATCTGAGTTGTATTATTCTCCTGAAGCTTACAAATTATATTGCTCAGCTTGCTTGACGCAGTTGACGAAGCTAACGTTTTCGTTAAGTGTAAATGGCCCACGTTGTCGAAAGCCTTGCTTATGTCTAGGAAGACCCAAGTAACATCTTGTTTCTTGTGTTTTGTATTTGCTGAGTTTAACACAGATCTGAGTAAAGCGGTGTTGATAATGGTGCCAGGTGATTTCGTGAATCATCTTTGATTTTCGCTAAATTGGATGTAACTCAATCTTGCGTCGAAGACCTTCTCGATGACACGACGAAGGACTGAACATATGGTGATAGGCCTCCAGTCTGACAGTTCTGTTGGATCTCCATTTTAGGTAACAAAATGGTGCGCGCCTTTGTGAACAGTAATGGAACGTGCCCTGTCTCTAACATTATCGTAGCGATTTTAGCTATGATAGTTGATTCCGTATCATCTTTGATAGCTCTGACTAGAACTCTGTCGAGTCCGGATGACGTGTCCACAGCCATTCGTTTCATAGCCAGGATTACCTCGTGCTTGTGCACCGTTACATCGAAGGTTTCATCTTGTACAGCGCGTTCCCTTTCAGTCAGCAGGTCGTCGTAATGTTCGCGTTCACAGTTGTTAGGTGTGGAAAAAGTAGGTGAAAAATGATTCTCAATATCCTCGATATCAGCCGTACGGTGAGTCATTTGATCGTTCAGAGCGTTCCTGATGGCTTTTTTCCGCTGGTTGTAATAGAGATACTGCATTCCTTGGTATCGGTACTTATTACGTCTCTTTTGTTTATCTCCGTTGCCCTCTGCGGATTTGAGTGTTGCTTGTAAGTTCTCTGTAGCTTTGCACCTCTCTTTGTTATTCTTGCCTCAAAGTATTTTTGCCGGGTGTTTAGGACCTGGTACGAGATCTATGGCTTCGGCTAAGAAAACAGCGAATTCGTCAACAGATTTTCGAACTGATCTGTGCTCATTTCATAAGAAAACTTACAATTCCACTGGTTCAAGCTCTTATTATATTCTTCTATTGGCTCCACCGGGTTTCTACTCTCATTTTGAGAGTGAAATTCTTCGTATTGTATGCTTCATCACCTTGTGAATCGGCAGAGTGGTTTATGGTTGGCTGTCTCTGTACTATTATTTTGCGTTGAATATCAGGATGAAATCGACTTATATGCGTATATAGTTTTATGTAGTGTTTGCCGCAGTGGGGACATGGTAGTCGTGGTTTTCCATTCGAACTTAAATTATTTTGGGGGCTTGCCATATGACTACAGCACTCGAAGAATCTGCCGCTTCGTTACTGGCTTTCGCGAATTTCGTCTCCGTGTCGTAAAATGTAATACGATGTTGTTAACGAGCTTTGCGATTAGTTTACTTGATTATCCATATCAGCTTATGCTCTTACAATTTATTACCTGCCAAGGCTGTACGATTAAAGTGAAATTGATACTATACGTAGATTGTGTAATACCACCACCGGGCGTGTATCATTAGGTGTAGCCGGAGGTTACTTCTCCTACCGAATAATTGTTGAAATCCTGACATTGAAAGGGCCTTTCCCCGGTATGAAGAAGCGTGTGGGTGCGAAGGTTACTAAGTAGACGAAACGTTTTATTGCATTCGGTGCAGTGGTGTGGCCTTTCCGCAGTATGTACAGCTGCGTGTTATCAGGGGCTCTCCCTAACTTCAAACGCTGTATCGCATTTTTTTGCTCTAGTATGCATCGTGGTGTGTTGCTCAGGTGACGAGCTTTGACCAAACTGAAATTATGTCTCTCTATTATGAGCAAACGTTTTTTTTTTAGATTACCTCGCTGGGTAGACGTTTTATTGTATTTTCGGCACTGGAATTGCCTTTATCCCATATGAAAAAATTGCGTGTCATTGTAGTCTCCTTTCTGTAAACCGCTATATAGCGTTTTTTACAGCGGAACGGCCTCTCTCCAGTATGCACGTTTCTGGAGTTTAACCCTAGTAGTAAACACTTTTTTTGCATTCGACACAGCAGGACGGTTTCTCTCCAGTACGTGTACACTTTCGTGTTCGTTGACTAACCTGGACCCTTGGATAAAAGTACACAAAATAATTTTTCATATTATTGACTAAAGAATCTCCAAGTACGACGAGACAACATTTAAGCTTGACCTCCTTCGATTTACTCTGTTTATTGGGACTCACTAACGCATGATCAGCTGTTAGTGTCATGTTATTATTTTTCTTGACCCTGTGTACATAACACCTGTCTCCATCACGTTTCCCCACTCTATCTGTATACCGGTACTACCGTTTTTAATCATGGGACCCTCCTAAGGTTACAGTTACAGTTGGTATTGATCTTTCATAGAACTCAGTGAACAAATTTGGTTCCAAGCACTACTTGTGTTTTGTATGCCTGAGAAAGAGATAAAATGTTTCCTGTGATATGTTTGACTCTGCTCCTAAGTACAATACAGGATAGTATTTGAAATCCTGAAATGGCACACTCTAATTCTCCTGTACCAATTGAAACACGCACCACAGCCATCATATTTTCAGTAGTGGTCATTTGACCACAGACATTCAGGGCAGCCAACCTTCACAAGTCATTTGTCATTCAGTCTGGTAACATGTATTAAAACTCTCAATTTTATCATCAGTATTGTTTGGTAGTAGAATATCTTTCCAGGGTACATTGTAAATGTCATACATAAGGTGATCCAAATTTATGCCTTTTATATTTCTGTAGGAGTTGATCTTTGGCTTGTACTTTTCAAATCCAATGGTACATATTAGTTATGGGATTTAGGGAGTTACATCTTGGGAAATGAGGTGCACAAGCGAGCAGTGATCAGCATACAGAGAGATGGAATTCAAATGAAGATGACATGATGATGTTAGTGTTGAACTGTAAAAGTATTATAAACAATAGAATTCAATAATTTAGTAAATATACCAGATATTGTAATAGTGTTAATAACGTGGATGAGGAATTTGTTCCTGGAACTGGAGTGTTTATACCATAGAGACAGGTTAGAATTGTTAAAATGGGGAATATTCATAGTGTTGACACAAGAATGTAGAGAGTTACCTGTGACTCAAGGTATGCTACCTGCAAATGGTGTGCCACGCTGGTTAGCCAGTTCGAGTTCAATTGACTGTGTGATACGGATGTTGTGGCGAATTGTGTTGTGTGATGTAGGAAATATTAGATTAGGAAATTAATTCTTGAAGGAAGTTGATGAATATTGTTAATGATGGTAGAAGTAAAGACATAAGATGCAGTATAGCACAAGCAGAGAAATTTGCTCACTTTGAGCATTGATATAGTAATCTTCCATTTGAATAAAGTCGGAACGATCATGTATCTGTACATTGACTGTTTTGGCGTAATTTCCGTACAATTCTCTGCTTCAGGTGTAAAAATGACCACCTGCATATTTTTTAGCTTTGGTTTCTGTTTGCTTGTTTGTCTGTTTGTCTATAATTTGAAAAGTACTGGATATATTTCTACCAAACTTCATATTTAGAATCCATCTGACCATGGGTAGGTTTTAGGGCAATTTTGTTTAAAATCACTGAATTCACTGGGGGTTTATACAAAACTGAAACCGTGATGTGGCACTCCAACAAAATATATACAACCGAACTTAATGGAAATCTACCGACCTTAATGAAAATCAATTTCAAAACTTTTTTCTCATATGTATCATTTCAATACAAGGATTAATAAGGGAGATATCATTAACGGACCGTTTTTTGGTACAAGTCCCACCGGACTTTACTCAAGAGCGGGTGCGGGTAAAGCCTATTTCTTATAACATGAAAAATACTGGAGATATGCCAACAAAACTTCATATTAAGCATTAATCTGTCCAAAGGTAGATTTTGAGGACAATACCATTTCAAATTCCCGGAATGGACTGGGGATTTATGGGAAACCGAAATAGTGATTCTACTCTCCCACAATATTTACAACAATAACCTGTCTGGAAATCGATCAACCTTGTTGGATATCCATTTCTAAAACTTTTTCATGTGCATTTTTTCTATAGGAGGATGAATAATGCAGATATGAACAGTTTTGCAGGCTATGTACAGTGGACTATTTTGGTAAAATTTTCATACAGTTACCTGTTTCAAGTGTAATAATTACCATCGTCATATTTGTTGGCTTTAGTTTCGTGAAAGTCCTCATTTTTAACCCCTTCTCCAAAGCAAGATTGAGGCACAGTCTGCCAGACGAGCTAGGAAATTGAAATGTGGCAAAATTATATGTCTTAGCCTGTAATCGACGGAAAGCTTCCAAGATCAATAAATATTGCATATTTACCCTACAAAAATTTCTGAGTATGGAGGCAATTTTAATGTGCCTGCAGACTTTTGTTTCGAGGTATTTCGCCGCTAAACGGTAAATCCTATCACGAAACGGTGGCACAATCTCAGTTCAATGTGGAGTGATCTACAACTTTGGTCCTAAGAAGTTTCGTCATATCTCTGTTCCTTATATGTTAGATTTGTCTCTATTTCTCAATTATGGCTACATTTTGCTCCTTGTACACGTATAATTTATAGTTCGAATCACTCTTACAAAAGGTAGAATCATCTAATTCTACACAATCATTGACCCACCCAGTATCAATACGTGAGCCAAATTCCATGTTTGTAGCTGTCATATTAGTACCCGAAAGTAATGCACCCAGTTCGACATTCCTAACTCAATTTTCCCCTTAAGTAGATGAGACTATCTTAAGACCAGGAATTTAGACCGCTAAATAAGGTCTATAGTCCATTTATCGATATGATAGCAGCATTTAATCTGTAAAGGAAGGTTTGCAGTATTTTAAACATGCATACACATCGTATGTCGATCTATATATATTCATTGAATTCGATTTGTAGCGATGTAAGGGTGGGTTTTCCATTATAATTAATATTTAGATCGATAGTGACTCAGCAGGAGGTCATCTGCTGTTCTAGTCATTACTATCCTCATCGACTTTGACTGGCAGTAGAAATGGGATCCTTCTCCAACTCCTTTGTAACTAGGATTAGTAAGGAGGGACTACCATTGTAATTAATAATTCCCTTCTCGATTTGACTGCCATAAGTCAAGGGAGCATGCAATTTCGTTCAAAACTCCCCCAACCGATTGTGTTTAGGAGTAGGCAAGTGTGACGGCCATTAGGAACAAATTCAACCATCTAAAATGTGACTGGCATTAGGCATAGTGGCCTTGCTATTATAACGGAAACTCACCAATTCGGTGTGACAGTCATTAAGAAAAGGGGCTTGTCTTGATAATGATAACAGTACAAGTCAATTTTGACTGGCAGTAGGGAAGGTGCCAGCTATTATAATAAAACTTCTCAACTGTAAACTGTCTGGAAGTAGGAAAGGGCACATGCCATTGTAAAGAAAACTCCCCAAATCGATTGTGACAATGCATTAGGTAATAGGACTTCCCATTATAATGAAAATTTACCTACTCGATTGTGAATGGCAGTAGGAAAGTGAGCCTGCTTTTATCATCACAGTTCTGCAACTCACACTGTACATTGGAAACAATGTTTCGGAACCTCCCTCTACTGTTTGTGGATAATGCTAACAGACATGCAATTAAAAAACTTATTCTCTGCATGTACAGTAATTTGCTTCGATATCCGTATACACTGTAGAATACCGTAGCGAAGCACGAGTACATGTGCTAGTTAGAAATATCATTTTCAAGACTTTGTCTGGATTGTGGCATTGTATGGAAGTGGAACATGTGTGACAACTGGCTCACAAAGGGTGAGAATAGATGATTTTCGAATGTGGTGTTGGAGAAGACTGCTGAAGGTGAGATGTGTTGTAGTATGAATCACGAACGAAGAGATACTGAATGAAATTGGTGACAGGAAATAAATTCAGATACATTTCGTGAGATGAAGAGATACAATGGCAGGACTTGTTTGAGGGAAGTGTAAGAGCGGTAGGATAGACCAATATTTGAATATGACGACCAGATTAGAAGAGATGTAGTATGTTGAAATCAATAGGTTAGAACTGTATATGGTGGAACGGATTGCTGTATCAAACCAGTCAATGGACTGATGAATACAACAACAAGAACACGGTACAGCAAGTCAAATATATTTGTAATGATTTAATATGTTGATCAAAGTTTGGTAATGTTCCGAATCAGTATCCATCTAATTGGGAATTTAATTTAACACAACCAGCATAATAATTCAATATGTCCATCGAAAATGCAATTACGATGTTTTCAAATTTAAACTTATATTGTATTAGTAGTTCATAATTGAATTTTTGAAGCAATATCCAAAATCACACAAGAAATTGATGAAAGTAAATTCTGGTCTCAAATGTGTTTACATATCTACACCTTCGCTACTGAGATGTAGTTTCATACATTCATGCTTTCAAACAGATTCAGGTTACGAATTATCACTGAAACAGAAAAAATTGAAATATCATTTGTCTGCATCACGAGATGTTGATCTGGCTAGGTCAACCACTTTCTTGTTATGTGCGGCCGATATGTTGTTTCGTCGTTCGCAACAAACAGACTGAAGGATATCGGATAGGGAGTGGAAGATATGAGGTGGAAGGGTGGGGCGGGACTAACCCACCCCAAGATAAAAAGAATAAGCATGTCCGCACGTGGTGAAACGGGAGAAGCAAGGGTGGGTGCTGGCAGTGTGTAAGAAAGGCGACTCGTATACATCAGGCTGGACAGTGGATAAGAACGTGACGGGTCACATGATGGACCGGCTTCTGCCTCATGTGATCCACCATGCAAAGAATGGGAGGAAAACACATAGCCAACTAGGTGTCGGTGGGGGCAGGCATCTGACCCTCGAGGCGTGGCTGGGAGTGTTGTCACAGGCTGGACGGGCATTTTTCCTTACCAAGGGGATACCGCGACCAGCCAGTTGTTTTAAATTAGATGTAGGCAGTAGAATAACTAGTTAGGACGTTAGAGTAGATGCAGAGGGTGCCCTAACATGCGGTTCGGTTATCCGCCCATGTTGGAGGCAGCTCAGTAGATTTAGTTATGGGTGGTGCCGTGCATGGTGTCTGGTATCCCGCCCATGCGGGGCGCCACCATGTTAGTTGTATAGGTAGCATCTTACATGCGGTGCTGGGGATCCGCGCATGCTACAGAGTGTAATTTAGACATAGAAGATTTTGTTTAAATTAGTTATAGATTTAGTTGTGGTTATGTAGTTAGTCTAGCCATGTAATATTTCCTTTATTCCCTTATACCGATCGTTTGTAACTATGGTGGGGTAATAAAGATGCTTAATATAACTGTGTGTATACAGGCTGGTGAGTGATGTCTTGTATGTGCGTCCGTTATTTTATTCATCGGCTATAACACTTTCTGAAAAGCTAAATTCAAAATATCCGAAATTAAAAAATTTAAGAAGCCGCAGATTTTTCGCAATAGAATACGTGGTAATCATACACATAACCATAATTTCTTGTTATATAGCCCAATGCATTGATTTGAATTATGGTAATCATTTGAAATCTTCCGGAGACGCTCCAATCTCTGAACAACGCGCCAACCTAACTGATCATAGACGATCGGAGTGACCAATTACGTTGCGCTCAGTTAAGAAAAAAGACCGTCAATAGACTGGGAGGCAATTAGCATATTTTACTTCAACAGTTAGAATACGGCAATAATACCAGAGCTCTCGGCTCTTTCAGAACAGCATTGTTAGATGGTTAATTCTCACGTAGGAAATAAAACAGCATCACGGACACAATTTTCAAAGTTCATCTGAACATGTCCTAAAAAGAGGTACGTAGGCACCCTTTCTACATAACTAAGGCAAAATTCAGTATCATTGACAGTTATACATGCTCCTTAATAAAAGTTGACACAAACTTCAATGTGTATAACAATTAGTTGCAATGTAATCATCACGCCACACTAACATGGATATAGTATGGTCGCATACTTCGCTATGGTAATGAGTAAACCGCAACGCCGAGTTTCGCACCTGATCCTGTAAGGGCTTTGAGTTTCCTTATTTAGGGTGATGGTCCCCTCAGTGCGGCAAATGACGCTGGAACTCATCAAGCAGCGTCTAACCCCAGGTTAGGGGCGTCTGGGCTCCATGTTAGGAGCTGACAATAGCTCTAGAATGCCTGTGGGTGTGACGACCCCATCTTAATAATGGTCTAAAATGAAAATGGAACTTACAAGTTAACCTCGGAAGTGATGCGCAGATTAGATACTGGGAAAGTGTGAGATGTGGGTGACCAATATAGAATCTTATGAAGGTCGCTATAATGAACCCCATGTCACTGAATGGAAAGTCAGATTTTAATTTTCGAATTTCAGAACGTAGCTTTGGTGGGATTAACTGAGTTTAAGTTGAGAGGAAAGGGAAGGAAGAATTTGAGGAACGGATACTCACTCTAATGGAGTGGAAAACATAAGACGAAGAATGGAGTGGGGATAATTACCAACAAGTGAGCAGGTAGATAAATTTGAGGTACATATTTTTTAAGCTAACCTCTTTACTTTTGAAACATTCGTGGACTTTATAAATGCACTGGATAATAATATTAAATTCAAAGTGGAAAAGGAAAAGAAAATATCATTTCATATTACTTTGACTAAGAATTAAAATAAAATAGAATTAAAAATTTTTTTGACCACCACAACCACAAGCAAATCTCATAACCCACCGCCCAAAAATTAGCAGTATATAGCAATTACATTAATGGAACGATGAAAATTCCCAAGGAAGAAGAAAGTAAAACAAAGGATTCAGTATAATAAAACAAGTCGCAATAGCTAATGAATACAGTCCAGAAATGGTTGATAAAATTAAAGGTCAAGGAAATCAAAAACACATTTAAATAACAAACAATATGTCACGTTCGCAGTGTTAGGAAAAGACATCGTTAAAATCGTGAATTTTTTAAGGAATTTGATTTAAACGGAGGACTCAAAAATTTAAAATGTGTAACTCCAATATGTTAAATAAAGGTGATACTTACGGTTATTCCGGAATATCAAGTTAACATACAAAGATTGGACAATGTTTTATACAGGATGGACTGTCAGTGTTATTCGGAACACTTTAAATCAACACAACATACAAAATAATTGTTTTTCAGTACATATTTCCATCAATAATCAAACTTTCATGGCATAGAATATGATATGGAATTAATGAACAAATGCAAACATGGTTTCGAATTAAACATTGCTTAGAATTTCAAAATATACGTAGGACAGAAAAAGGACCCGCAGTTTTTAAGAATGAAACCACTGTGTACAGCGTAATGTAACAACTTTTGAGATAACGCAACGTCACAGGCTACTCACTCGCTAGTGCTGTGAAGTGTTGGTGTAATAGCCCAGACGGCATATTCGGTCATTCCTGTCATTATAAGGTACGTTTTTAAGTAATTACTAGGTATAGACTTTCCTTTTAAGTTCGGTTATTTTATTAGTTTTCTGTATTTATTATCTTAACATTATGTTCGACATCCGATCGAATTTGAAGCCTTTCTTGTCTCGTTACCCTTAAAGACAAGTTTGCCAATTTTGTTTAGTACTGCCTGTCATAGGGAAACCGTGGACTTCTGCATGTACACGGAAGTCTTTACTGCGCAGTTCTTCTAAAATATTGTGATAACGGGAGTTTCTTAGTATTCCGCCGTAGAGGCAAGAACCCCAGAACGTGAGCCAAGGAAAACATCAGATTTCTAAATTCATTATGATACTTGAGATAATAACTAACTGTATCTACTCATGTACGCTTTTTACCATGGGAACCTGTTAATGCTCCTGGAAGATTTTTAATCTTCAAATGCCCAATTCATTATTTCTTCCTATTTTATTTCTTTCATGTCAAAGGAATGTGCGATATTTCAGAAATACATGTTTACACTTTTTGTTAAATCAAAGACTTCATTTAAGGCTTTAATGATTCGATATATTATAGAAAGTTGTGGAATAAGATGCAACAGCTCTTACCAAAATTTACTTCATGGGAAAATCATGCTCAATGTTTTTAGATATGACACATTTAATACTTAATTTCCCTCCACCGGGTAAAGTTTTCACTTGACTCCAGCTAATTTTATATATACTGGAATATTAAGGTGATTTCATCTACAAGGTTTGTGCAAATTTGTAGGTTCCAAAGCACAAATTACTACAAACAGATAATTGGATTGGTTAAGATTTAAATACAGTTGCAGTGACATGCCTGGTAATTTTATTGGTACATGTATTGATCTCTCCTCAAGAATTGTCCCCTGAAATTAGTTACTTTTGTGTATATTTCAGTGTGGGTAATCTCGCTGTATCTATCGTGAACACTGGAAAACAAGCGCTTTCTAACAAAGCGGTAAGTAAGACGATTCCTCGCACGTCTTTAAAAGCATCGCACCAATGCCTTAAATGTAATAAGTTGTTTTCTCAGGCAAGCAATCTCCGTACGCACATGTCGGTTCACTCAGGAAGAAGGCCGTTCCAGTGTGTTGAATGTAACCAGTCATTCACCCAGAAAGTTGGCCTAATAAGACACATGGTTCTTCACTCTGGAGTAAAGCCTTTTCAATGCGATGTATGCAAAGATTCATTTAGTCAGAAAGGAACTCTCCTTAGCCATATGAGTACTCATAGTCGAGAAAGATCGTTTGTTTGTACAGTGTGCAAGAGGTCGTTTGCCAGCAGATCTTATTTCCGCGTTCACATGCTAATTCATTCGGGGGTAAGACCGTTCCAGTGTAAATTGTGCAACCGGTGTTTCGTTCAAGATAATCATCTCAAATCTCACGCAAGTACACATACTGAAGAAAGACCTTTCCGATGTAAGGAGTGCAATAACTCGTTTGCTTCAAAAGACAACCTCAGAAGACACGTTATCATTCACTTGGGACAAAAACCATTTCGTTGTGAAGAATGCAACACTTCCTTTCGTCACAAGGCGAACCTCCGGAGGCACATGGAGGTTCACTACAGAAAGCGGCGATTCCAGTGTCAAGATTGTAGCAGCTCCTTCACACGGAACACCAGTCTCCGACAACACATGGCAGTTCATTCAGGAGTAAGGGCGGCATACCACTGTAAGGATTGCAACAGTACCTTTACCAACAAAACCACTCTCAGACTTCACCTGTTTACGCACTCTGGAGAGATGCCGTTCTCTTGTAATGAATGCAACAAAATGTTCTTACGGAAAGATTATCTCCGAACTCACATAGCTAGTCACCGTTAAGAAACGTCCACAGCGTTCAATAGAGTGCGATTGTACTTTTCTTGCCGATGTACTCCTCCAACTCTGGTGTTAACCCACTTCACTGTTGGACCTTTTGGAATAGTACGGCTTTCTGAAAAGTTTACTCTCGGAAAATAAACGTGAATATACAAGGTGAACGTCGAGGTCGGAATGCGGTTCCCCGTCGAAATTCACGACAAAAGTTTATCTTTCAAAATCTAGCCCCACCAATAGTTTAAATAGAAATGCGAGTTAAGGAACGAGGCTCTGGCAACGCTGTAACGGCGTGGCCTAGCACAGGTCGCGCTGTACCGGGGCTGTCTCATTAGCTCATTGAGATGAGGTAATACCAAAAATATCGGTAGTGCTGATGCGCCAATGTTCGAGTCGCGTTCGCGTCAATTTTTTTCAGTTAATGTATCAAATTGTATCCACTGTACACGTCCAATATGTAATACACTATGTTCTGTCTTACCGTTACAGTTACTTTTATTGGAACCTTCAAACATAACATGAACTTCTTAGAGACGTAAGCGACCACTTTGTTTCGTCCATGGCACAAATAACTCCAATACGTAGAACATAATTGTGGATACAATAACATCGTCTCTATCCAATGCGGTACAAGGAAACACAATTCAGGGACAGTAGATAGGCTACTCTGGATTGCCCATTAGGGTACGCACAATAATTCCATAGTGTATGTGTGACGTCCAGTCTTGTCTTCACAAAGCTGGTATGTACACGTACGAGCAACGTTCACTTCACAGCAGATGTTCAAATTGACGACCTAGCATTTGCGAACACTTCAACACTCGCTGGAGCATACTTTGCCGGACCCTACGCAACACAGCTGCATCCACCATTGACAGTACAGCATGCACACGAGCTGTTAGGTCTTATACATTCATGGATGGAGTACTATAAGCATGTTCCTTTACGTGTTCCTACAAATAAAAATCTAGTGAATTCCAACCCACAGGTTTACGCCAAAGCGTGCCTGAAAGCCACGTTCACGGGTGACATGTGGGTTGTTGTCAGACCAATAATGGCCGTTGTGATGATTCAAAATACCTTCCCGAGTGAAGCTACATTCGTCACTCAATATCACATTCTTTATAAAATGTTCGTTATCTTCAACTTATTGCAAAAGGCATTCACAGAACTGTACTCGTTGGATGCGGTCTTCTGGCCGCTGGTGTTGAGATAACGTGTAATGATATCGAGCGGTTTTTCGTCGTGCAACACGTCAACAACCAGTGTTTGAGATACCGGGAACTACCTTGCTATATCACGGGTACTTCGCCGAGGTGAGTGATCAGCTTCAAGAATGTCGCCCTCTGTTTGCGGTACGTCTAGTCCTTGGACGACCTCTGTCCACTACTTGTGGACGAAGATTACCGGTTTCCCGCAGGTGTTGCTCAAGGCGACGAAAAACATTCTTATCGGGTTGGCGCCTTGGAGGCTATCTTGCTGCATACTCACGAGCAGCAGCAGATGCTAAAAGCATATCGACGTATTCGTCGTTTGTGTACTCCATCAGGAAGCCGCCCTGCATGCACTTCACAGGACCAGTTATGGTTATGCACTGTGTGGTTAGTCGACTCATGCACTTATTTGAATGGAACACCCTGTCATATGTTCGACTGTTTATTGTCGTAACAACACGATGCTATGGTTACAAACGATGGGAACTAGGGACCGGAAGTCACACACACAAAAGAAAAAACAACCTGGCGTGGATTCAAGCCATACCTCCATGGAGCATGTGCGCTTGATAACCCAGCTGTCTACTCATTGAGCTGCGACGGCGAGTACGGTAGAGCGGGATGACACACGTTTCCCTATTACATTCCGATGCACTGCAGGATGTGACAGTGTTGCCATCTTCGCGTTTTCGACTTGTTTTCCAACTGCGCCAGATCCTATTTGTCTGTAGAAACTTTTGTCTTGCAATGACACGAGGAATCGCATGCAGACCTCCAAGTGTGGCATTTTTTTTTTTCACCCAGTATTTTGTTAAAAACGTTCATCTTTCAAAAGAATTTCCGCAGTTTGCGGACGTATGTTTCAGTTCCTGTGAAAAACTATCCCATTTATGTAATACTTGCATAAAAAATGAAGCACAGTCCGACCGTTGCTCTCAGAGCATCTTCGGTTGCAATCCAAGGACTGCTCCAAAACTTGCGAAGACGATGCTGATCTAAGTTGTTGCAAATAACTGGTCCTAAATGGGTTGATTGCCCTAATTCTCGATATAAATGTCGATATACATAATCTCTGGTATTAATGGCGCTGAACATCAGTTACTTTATATTGTTTTACAAGTCATTACCTTCATTTTTGGAGATATATCTGATAAACCTGATAATCTCCGACATACGCTGTTTTCACTTTAAGATTTTAATCCGACTTAACAAGTTACCGCATTTTTATTCCACTTGCCATTCCTCTGATTGGACTTTCAGGAAATATGTGCATGGCATAATCTCTCCCAGTGTTACAGGCGTTGTTTTTGCTACGAATGATGGAATTGTGTAAAATTAGAATTATAAGCATTTTCTCCCGAATTTGATCTAAATACATACCTTTAAAACAATTCTGTATGGGCAACCAAAGTCACTCAAAAAATTAGACCCTTCGTCATAGCAGGTTTAGATCTGCATTTACTTGGCTTTACTTATTAGTATGTTTGAAAGATCGGTTATGTCGCAATAATTATTTAAATATCTATATATATTCTGATGAATATAACATACTTCTTGTGTAAACCTTTGGTGTTTTTCCTTTCTAAATAACTCAGGGCAAATGTAACTCTACTGCCAAGAACTATCGTATGTTCTTTTACCAGATTTTGCTCTTAATTCTGATATTGTATGCAATCCTGTGGCATGTATGATGCCTCTAAATGATGAACAAAATACAAATAACCTTCCGCATAACTTTTTTAACGATGGAAACATATGGCAGATGTAGGTATTGGAGGGAATAGGCTTCAAGATAGCATTCACTCAAAACATCTTGAGAAAAGTTGACTAAATGCT
This sequence comes from Anabrus simplex, assembly GCF_040414725.1. Lineage (NCBI taxonomy): Eukaryota > Metazoa > Arthropoda > Insecta > Orthoptera > Tettigoniidae > Anabrus > Anabrus simplex. Next base: position 111,425,655 of record NC_090279.1, on the reverse strand, counting down.
GCACCTTAATAATCAGTTGAAGTGCTGGTAAGTGATAGGATGCAGAAAGGAAGAGGCCACTGGAGGAAAGAGGACACATAGTACAGTTCTGAGCCATGTCAAGTGGAAAAATGAGAAGGTACATTGTTTTATTTTATATTACATTTCCTGAAAATGTATTGTTTATTTTTTTTGTACTTTTTCTCAGGTCTTTAAAATCTAAGCCTGTAAAATTTTGGAGACTAATACCTATATACACACTTAACATTAATGCAGGAAGAAATTTTAAAATTATATATGTAAGCTCTTATATGGGGCTGAATACCTGATATTTTGCATGGATATAATAGCCGAGTTAGTGATAGTTAAAAACATTGAAAAAATTCTTCTACTTGCTATATTCATAAAATGTCTTGTAATAATGTTAAAATATATATATGAAGATTATACATAAAGAATTGTGCAGAGATCTCTTCAATAGTTGATGAGAAAGAAGGTACATTTATGAATATTTGAAACCTACACCTGTTTCCCAGTCATTGACCGGGTTACGAATGGAATGGTGATAGGAATGTGCCGATCGCCGAGGCCTTTCGCACTCATCTGGGCCAATGACTAATGACTGACATATTGAATTAAATCATAATGGAGAGTGTTGGTTGAACGAAAGGTGATAGGGTGAACCAGAGTACCTGGAGAAAAACCTGTCCCGCCTCTGCTTTGTCCAGCACAAAGATCATATGGAGTGACCAGGATTTGAACCACAGAACCCAGCGGTGAGAGGCCGACGCGCTGTCACCTGAGCCAAGGAGGCTTATTTATGAATATGTTTGAAAATAATGAAATTGGGTGAAAATATTTAAACTTATGTGTTAAAACCTGAATATCTTATAGAAACATAATGTCATGCTCAAAATCCTGGGCTTGGTGCATCTTTATATAACTGTGTGTATTTCCTTTACGTCCCCACTTGACAAAGTAAATTAGGTCGAGCTGCTCGAACATTTGCAGACCGCTACCACTTTTACTGCGACGTCCGAGAGTATTCTGAATGACCGCATTAATTCAGATGCAGAAGTAATGATCAATGAATTTAGGCACTTTTTTGCTATAAAACGTGATGGAACAAAAGACGTTGCAAATAAATAACAGCTTTCTTAGGATGTTTAGGATTTGCTGACGTCAGTGAAAATTGAATGGCTGCATCTTTTCAACGCCTTGCTGAATATGACGTAGTGCAGTTATATGACGAGAGTAGATATATAATGACGATGTAACGTTATTAAGGGACAAACATTATCAATGGAAATTAAACTCTCCTATATAATCTGTTGAATTCTAAATTGTGCCTGGACGACACATATAACTTTGAATTTCCAAAAATTGATTGAACATAATCTGCATTGAATATTGAATTTTCACGACCGCAATGTAATCGAAACAGACTTTCAACGTATTAGGTCGTGTTACGTACATATAGTACAAGTACAGAACCTAATACGATGAAAGTCTGTTTCCATTACAATGCGGTCGTGAAAATTCAATATTCTCTACACTCTACAGTGTGCTAGCAGCAGTGCCAGACCTGTAGCTCAGATCCTTTCAAACAGAACAAAGATGGCCTAGGCTACCATAGCTCAATTGGTAGAGCAACCGACGAGAAATCGGGAGGTTGTGGGTTCGGATCCCACTGGTGTCCGGCTGGCCATTTTTGTTCTGTACTTAACATCTCTTCAACACGTACTATATGTACGTCACACGACCTAATACGTTGAAAGTCTGTTTTGATAATCTACATTTTCTTCCACTCATTTAAAAGTGTGACTCTACGTCTCTTCGTATTGTGTTTATTGTGAAAGATGCATTCGTAGCAGTATGTACCTGCCGTCGGGAACTGTTGTGGACATTGACGCCATCTGGCAATGAATTGACTTACTCGTCTCGTGTACTAAACCTCCCGCTAGAGTGCGTGTTATTCGCCCGGTGCTAACGCCTGTACGGTCGCTTACTGGAAGCGGGCTGACTGTGCGGATGCATCAAGCCATGTCCCTGCCATTATCTACCAAGGTAAAGGAAAGTTCTGTGGGAATCGGAGTCCAATTTAATAATCCCGTATAGGGATTAATTTTATAGTTCTACTAGCTGTAGTACCCGGCGTTGTCCGGGTAGCTTTCGAAAGTTTACCTTTAGTATTTGTATTACCAGTTAGTTAAATGTGAAGTGGGTGCTAATTGATTTATTTTTGAGATGTTGTTACGACTTATTATGTAGTTTTAGAGTTATTTAGATGTATCTGATTTCAAATTTTAGATTTTTTAATTTTCGAGTAAAACCTTGTCCTTGTGGAAGCTAGAATTGACTGGGAAGTATTTGATTCTTTCTAAAAAAAATTAAAGTAATAATTATATGTATTTACCTGTCACACTCTACATAAAGATGTACACGATTTCGGCCGTCGTTGATACTGTTACAATCAGCCTAGTGACCACGAAAGCAGTGTATTCAACACTAATCTCGGTCATTTTATACTGTATACTTTTAAGCCCTTCTATGCTCCTGTCTCAATGGAGACTGTACGTGGACTTAGACGATATCAAGAGCGTCACAGTTCGTATAAGAGTCACATAAACAATGGATTTCGACATTAATATCGATTATTATCCATCATTTTTGCACGTCAGCCCCTCCCATTCCCCACCCCCAGCGGAGGCTGTGATTCTTCATCTCCATAGTATTTTTTTCTAAGGTGGTAAGTGTACCAAGTTTCGTTGAGAGCAATTCTGGAACATACCCACATACAGTACATCCGTAATATCCGTTATATTTACATTCATTTCACCCCCTCTCAAGTGATTGCTGCTGAAGTACCACTTAACCATCCAGAGTGTCACAGTTCATCTCAGCGATCCTCAAAACTATGGATTAAACACAGATATCGGTCGTTTTCGTTTAATGTTAACATTTCAGCTCTAGGGTCCTCTTACCCCAAAGGTATTTGTTTTCCAAACAGTAGGTCCAATTTTGATTGAGAATTATGCTGGAATATACACATATACGTCCATTATCTCGGTAGTTTTGGAAGTTTTGTTTTTCACTTCTTCTCACCGCTATGCGAAAGGAGGCAGAACTTGGACTTCTAAAAAATTCGGAGCGTTACTATTCATCTCAGCGACCCCGAAAAGAATGGATTCGACACTGTTTTCGATTATTTCTACATCTCATCCGCTATTGGGTGTGCTAGCATTGACATACCACCATGCACTTTGTCTCCTGATAATAAGTCATAAGTTTGTTTGAAATCGCTCCCGTAGTCCCGAAAAGTATTAATTCAACACTAATATTGTTATATTTCGTCCCCTTGTCCAAGCCTCTAGGGGTGTCTTTCCCACTCCAAAGTATTTTTTTTCTAGATAGTAGGTAATATTTGTACCAAGTTCAGCTGACAATTATATTGAACGTACACACAAACATCCTTAAACTCGGTCATTTGGATATTTTCTTTTCTTCACTTCTTCTCACCCGCCTGTCAGTTGGGGATCAACTTGGACTTAAACGACAACCGGAGTGTCACTATTCATTTCAGCGACCCCGAAAACAACTTTGATGTGACCCTATTTTCGATTATTTTTATATCTCACCCTTTCCAACACCTACCCCGAGGGGTGCTAAATTGTCATAACCCCACGCAATTTATCTCCTGATAGTAATTCATAAGTGTACCAGGTTTTTGAATCGCTCCAGTAGTCCGGAAAAGTATTATTGTTCGCTTTTAGTTACGTATATAAATCACCTCCTCTAGAGATCCCAGGGGTGTCTTATCGTAAACAGTACTTTCTCCAGATAGTAAGTCATACTTGTATCAATTTTGGTTGAAAGCTACGCTGTAACATACTTACGTCCATTATATCGGTCATTTTTGAAAATTTCTGTTTTACCCCTTCTCCCCCTATGCCAAAGGGGGATGAAATATGATTTATAAAATATCCGGAGTGTCATTAATCTCAGGGACCCCGAAATTATGGATTCTAAACTATTATCGTTTATTTTACTTAACACTTCCCCGCACCCCAAATCCCAAAGGGGATTGAACTTGGAATTTTAAAATATTCGGAGTGAGACGAATTATCTCAGTGCCCACGAAAACTACAGTGACACCAAAACCTATGGATTCGACACTATTTTCGATCATGTTTATATATTACTCCCCCATAATTCCCACCAAATAGGGGGATGAACATGGACTCATAAAAAATCCGGAGTGCCACAATTCACCTCAGCGACCCCGAAAACTATGGATTCGATACTATTTTCGATTAATATTTATATCTCAAATCCCCTCACCCCCCACAATAAAGGGGCCTGAATTTGGACTCTAAAAAAATCCGGTGTGCCACTAACCATCGGAGCGACCACGAAAACTGTGGATTCGACACTATTTTCGGTTATTTTTGTGTAGCTCTCCTCCCTCGTCCCCTCCCGCCCCCACCGAAGGGGCTGAACTTGGTTTATAAAATTCTGGAATGTAACTGTTCATACCTGCGACCCCGGAAAAGATGGATTCGACACTCTTTCCTATTACTTTGATATATCACTCCCCACTTTTCCCGCACCCAGAAGGGGGCTGAATTTGGACTTGGAAAAAATTCCGCAGTGCCACTAATCATCTGAGCGACCACGTAAACTGTGGATTCGACACTATTTTCGGTTATTTTTGTATAGCTCTCCTCCCTCGTCCCCCGCCCCCCCCCCCGAAGGGGGTGAACTTGTTTTATAAAATTCTGGAATGCCACTGTTCATATCTGCGACCCCGAAGAGTATGATTTCGACAATACTTTCGATGATTCTTATGTCTCACCCCCTCTCCACCCCCACCGGTAAGGATGCCAGGGGTGTCTTACCCCCACGTGATTTGTCTCATGATAGTAAAAATCCGGAGTGTCGCTTTTCATCTTAGCGACACCGAAAAGTATGGATTAAACACTACTTTCGAAGATTTTTATATCTCGCCTCCCCCTCGCCCCACCGCCCCTAAAGTGTACCTGGGATATCTTAACCCCATGTGGTTTGTCTCATTACACTAAAAATCCGGAGTGCCGCTATTCATCTCAGCGACCCCGAAAACTGTGGATTCGACACTTTTTTCGACTATTTTTATATACCACACCTCCCTCGCCCCTACCCCAAACGGGGCTGAACTTGAAGTTATAAAAAGCTCATCCACCCCGAAATGTATGGATTCGAAACAATTTTCGATTATTTTTATATATCATTCCCCCATCGTTCCCCGCCCCGAGGGGGGGGGGTAAAATTTGAAATTAAAAATTTCCGAAGTGTCACTATTCATCTCAGCGACCGCTAAAAGTATGGATTCAACACTACCTTCGATGATTTTTATATCTCACTCCCTCGCCCCCTACCCTTAAGTGTAGCTGGGGTGTCTAACCCCCACGTGGTTTGTCTCATGATGCTAAAAATTCTGAGTGCCGCTATTCATCTCGTTGACCCCGAAAAATGTGGATTCGACATTATTTTCGACTATTTTTATATCCCCCCCATCGCCCCCCACCCCGAAGAGGGCTAAACATGGACGTTAAAAAATTCCGGAGTGTCACTACTCATCTCAGCGACCCCTAAAAGTGTAGATTCGACACTATTTTTGATGATATTTTTATCTCAACCCCCTCGCCCCCACACCTGACGGTTCCTGGGTTGCGATAAACCCACGCGGTTTTTCTCCTGATACTGAAAATCCGGAGTGCCAATATTCACCTTGGCGACCCCGAAAACTACTGTATGTATTTGACATTATTTTCGATTCATTTTATATATCACTCGCCCCGCTCCCACCCCAAAGGGGACTGAACGTGGACTTGAAAAATATTCAGATATTCACTATTCATCTCAGCGACCACGAAAAGTATGCATTTGACACTATTTTCGAATAGTTTATAAGTCACCCCCCGCCCCAATGCGTACATGGGGTGTCTTATCCCCACGCGGTTTGTCAGAAGAAATCCGGAGTGTCACTATTCATCTCAGCGACACCGAAAGGTATGGATTCGACACTTTTTTCGATAATTTTAATGTATCACTCCCCCCTCGCCCCCACCACAAAGGGGGGTAAACGTGGACTTTAAAAAAAACCAGAGTGTCACTGCTCATCTCAGCTACCCCGAAAGTATGGATTCGACACTATTTTCGGTCATTTTGATATATCACTCCCCCCTCGCCCCGTATCCCATAGGAGGCTGAACTTCGACTTGAAAAAAATCCGGAGTGTCACTATTAATCTTAGCGACCCCAAAAAGTGTGGATTCGACACTGTTTTCGATCATTTTCTTGTATCACTCCCCCTTCGCCTCACCCCAAAGGGGGCTGAACTTGGACTTTAAAAATTTTCAGATGGGGCTGAACATGGCCTTTAAAAGATATTCAGATTGTCACTATTCATCTCAGCGACTACGAAAAGTATAGATTTGACACTATTTTCGATTATTTTATAAGTCACACCTTCGGCCCCCGCCCAATGGGTACGCGGTTTGTCAAAAGAAATCCGGAGTGTCAATATTCATCTCTGCGACCCCGAAAAGGATGGAATCGACACCATTTTCGGTTATTTCGATATGTCACTCCCCCTTCGCAACTAACCCCATAGATGGCAGAACTTGGACTTTAAAAAATTCCGAATCTTACCATTCATCGCAGCGACCATAAAAAGTATGGATTCGACACTACTTTCGTATATTTTATGTCACCCCCCTTGCGCCCACCCCCCTCCCCTATGGGTACATGGGGTGTCTTACCACCACTCGGTTTATCAAAAAATCCGGAGTGTCACTATTCATCTCAGCACCACGAAAAGTATGCATTTGACACTATTTTCGAATAGTTTATAAGTCACCCCTCGCCCCCCGCCCCAATGCGTACATGGGGTGTCTTATCCCCACGCGGTTTGTCAGAAGAAATCCGGAGTGTCACTACTCATCTCAGCGACCCCGAAAGGTATGGATTCGACACTATTATCGGTCATTTGGATATATCACTCCCCGCTCTCCCCCCACCCCAGAGGGGGCTGAACTTGGACTTGAAAAAAATCCGGAGTGTCACTATTAATCTTAGCGACCCCAGGAAGTATGGATTCGACACTTCTTTCGATCATTTTCTTGTATCACACCCTCCTCTCCCCCCACCCCTAAGGGGGCTGAACTTGGACTTTAAAAAATCCGCAGTGTCACTATTAATCTTGGCGACCCCGAAAAGTATGGATTCGACACTATTTTCGATAATTTTCTTATATCACTCGCCCCCCACCCCAAGGGGGCTGAACTTGGACTTTAAAACATTCCGTAATGTCACCATTCACCTCAGCGACCATAAAAAGTATGGATTCGACACTACTTTCGAATATTTTATGTCACCCACCTGGGGCCCCCCGCCCCTATGGGTACTTGGGGTGCACTACCCCCACGCGGTTTGTCTCCTGATACTAAGTCGTAAGTGTACCAAGTTTGGTGTAAATCGCTCCAGTGGTTTAGGAGGAGATGTAATACACACACACACATACATACAACGACATTTATATATAGATAGATAGATAGACTAGCAAATGTAACCGTGCTACGGTATTCTATATTGTATACGGATATCTAAGTAAATTACAGTACATGCAGTGAATAAGATCTTTTTTAATTCCATGTCTCACACCGTTATCCGAGAAACAGCATAGGGAGGTCCACATACGTTGCTTCTAATGTAAAGAGCGAGTTGCTGAGTTGTGACGATAACGGTATGTCCACTTACCTACTGCCATTCGCAAACGATTTGGGAATTTTCATTATTAATGGCGTGCCCCATTGCCTGCTGCGCGGTCACAATATATTTGGGGAGTTTTCGTTGCAATGATAGGGCCCATTTCCTACTTCCATACAGATAACAATCGAGGAATTTTTATTATAATGGTAGGCACCTTCCCTACAGCCAGTCAAATTGAGTTGTGCTGTTGTCAATATAATGACAGGCCCTTTTTCCTAATTCCAGTCAGCTTACTGCCACTCACACCCAGTTTTTGAGTTTCCATTATAATAGCAGGCCACTAGGCTAACGTCAAGCACATTTTAGAGGGTGAATTTATTTATAATGGCGAGTACTTTAGCCTACTACCAAACACAATCGGGTGAAGGAGTTTTGAAATGCATGTTCCCTAGCCTTATGCGAGTCAAATCGAGAAGGAAAATAATTATAATTGTACACAGGAGTTGAAGAAAGACCCCATTCATACTGCCAGTTAAAGTCGATGTGGGGAGCACTGATTACAATAGCAGACGCCCTCCTGCTGAGAGTCATTATTGATTTTTATAGTATTAATTACAAAGGCACGCACACCCTTTCTGGATCGTTACAAATCGACTTCAATGAATAAATATAGATCGAGATACGAAAATATGTGCATTTTTACTTTCAGTTGAAGATTAACTGCTCTAAAAGGTACATCATATCGACAAAAGGATTGTAAGTCTACGACAAGACGCCATATATAACAGTCTAAATTGCTGGTCCTATGATATCGTCGTTGCCGGGACAAAACCTCCTATGTGATAATATTTTTGGGGATATACTGACCCGCAGCACATACATTAAGAAGAGCGAGAATGCCTTGACAACATGCACACAATTTTGCACCTTAGACGACAGAACCTTACTGGCCAAAGTTCTAAGCTAAAATATTTCATATAGGAGGTTTCGTCCCGGCAGCGACGATATGTTCTCGTATCTCATCTATTTATGGGTAAGATTAAGTTAGAAAGGTTGAATACGGTGAAATTTTGCTACGGTTCTCTCGCAGTGAATTACTTTTCGGACACATATGTGAGAGCTACAAACAGAATTTGGTACACATATAGCTACTGCATGGGCACGTAGAAGTTGATGATCCTATCCTTCGGATAAGTGAATCAAACTACCAATTATACGTGTAAAAATGGCAAAAAATACGTACAATCCAGAAATAGAACCAATTTAACGTATAAGGGATAGAGATACGACGAAAAGTCATAGGACCAAAGTTGTAGATGACTCCAAATTGAACTAAGAATGTGCCATCCGTTTTGTGATACGACTTACCGTGCAGCCACCAAATACCTCAAAAGGAAGGTCTGCACCGTCTTTAAAATTGCCTCCATATTTCGATATTTTTGGGGGTAAAAAAGAAGCATTTTAAAAATCTCGTATTTTTTCCGTCGCTTACAGGCTAAAAGCTATAATTTAGCTAAATTTCAATTTTCTAGCTCATCTGGCAGATTATGCCGCCATCTTGATGTGGGGGAGGGGATTAAAAATTAGGACATTTAGGAAAATTTAAGCCCATGAAACCTATAGGTTATCGTTTAGGATAAATATATCCGAATGCGTTGTTATGATGAGCCCCAAATTTGAGACTCCCAGCGAGGCCTGTCAGAGTATTTTGAAAATTTTCAATTTTTCTAGGTATCCTGAAGTCATTAGCTTCTCTGGTACCAAGTTTTAAGTTTCTAGGATGCTTGGAAGTGCCTCATTAATTCACGTCAATTTTAATTTGTGAAGCGAAATTCGCGCACTCGGGCGTCGCAGAGCGACTCCTCACATGCCAGAAATAAAAAAAAAAGTCTTACAAAAATTCGTCCTGCGAGTATATCCGGCAGAAAAACAACGTTGAAGATTGGCAATCTGGCAACACTGTAACCATATATAGGGTAACTACCTATGTCAGCACATATTATCCGTGCTGTGCAGATGGTGTAGTGGATAGAGTTTTGGGTTAGCTTGCAGGAGGTAGAGGGTTCGAACCTGCCGGCCGGCAGAACACCTACCATGTAATAGCCACATAAATTCAATGTTTCTTGCTGCTTCCACATACTTATCCGAGGAGAAGGTCCGACTTTCTAACTATGTAACCGTTTTGATGTACACTTCTTCCTTTTCATGTAAAATTTCATAAAGTCTTTAACTGTGAGTTACCCTCTCGAGCTCCCCCTCATCTTGGTTTAAGATGACTATGTTTTCGTAACTCTTTTCTTTCTGTAATGTATTAAAGTTATTTCCTTGCGAGCCACCTCAGTAGTTTGGGACTAGCCCCTTTGGAAACTGAGTCTGGCCATCTGAAACAATTTCCACTTTTCTCTTTGAACAACGCTGTGTTTGAAGCTTCTCAACCCTCTAGGCCGTCACCAAGTATGTCAACCTGTTTTAGTAGTTTTCCCCATTGGCTATGTTGCTTAAGGGAATTTCTAAATTTTCAGTAAACTCCACAAATGATGTCATTTCATTTCTCAGGATCCTTGTTGAATTTCAAGATCACACTCTAGTGTTTTCCCTCTCTCACTCTTAAATTCTTCAAATTATGTATCCGTATTCAGTAGGCGTCTTCTCGGACAAAATAGTTAAGGCCATTGCTGATCGATCATCCAGAGAAGACTTCCACGCCCAACTTTTGGCAAATTTCATTGCGGCTAGGGCAATGTCATATTTAACACAGAAGTTCTACTTTAGGGTACAACGTCTGGACGAAAATCTTGCGGACTTCATCCAAGATATCAAATTTTATACCCGTGTGTTCGGTCTGCATTTTTCTGAGGACCAAATAGTGCAGACTTTGAGTCTTGTCCCCAAACCTTGGCATAATTAGAGGCTATGGCTGTCTCAGCTGAAGGAGTGAGGTATACCGGCACCTTAAGAGTTGCGAAGGAGCCCCTTCCGTCTTCTAATAGTTTTCGGTCTCCACCTCGCCGAACTTTCACCACCCGCGAATGCTGTGCTTGTGGGTCTACGGAACATCTGCGTAACAAGTGCCCATTGATGAAATCGGGTGGGACAAAGAATGGAGCAGGATCATCACAAGGTTGTTTCAAATGTGGCTCGTTTACTCACCTCTCCAGGAAGTGCCCTAATGACAATAGCAGCCCCTCCTGATCAACTTCTGGTCCAACCTCCGCGAACGCCAATAATATAAAGTGACTAGTGTCATCGGCTGAGTCGGCATGTTCATCTTCCCAAGCCTCAGCCCCTGTTAAACACATCGAAAGCTCTGGTAAGGGTAATCTTGCATTTAAAGGCCCTAAAATGCCACAGAATTGCGGCGGAGACCCCCGCACTTGTACCATTTCTTAAAATTGAAGTGAATAGTGAATCTGCCACTTCTCTATTAGACTCAGGGAGCGTGTGTTCTATAATTTCGGCTGTATGGTATTCCAAATTAAATACTGTTTGTAAGTTTCCTGACTATCTTTCATCTTCTGTCCAATGCGTTTCGACTAACTTGTCTCCATTAGAAATTTTGGGTTGCATTTTTGCTAAAATTCGTATTTCTAATTTCACCTGAGATATAAAATAGTTTGTGGCTAAACACTTGTCTTGCCCTGTAATATTGGGGGCTGATTTCATGTCTGCTACTGGTCTTGTGCTCGACATTCAGAGCAAGTCGTGCACCTTCAAATTAGCTAATAATTGTAAAATTCCTTTCTAAAATGTAACTCTGTGTCATGTTCATCTGTTTCGCCAATCCAGGATGAGATGTTGTTAGACCTTAGACATCTACCTGAGGAGCAGGCTGAAAGTATTCGTAAATTGTGTCAGTCATTCCCTGATGTATTTCCTAATACTCATGGTGTTACTGACCTTATCGATTCCAGTTAGATTTCCGCCTTATAGGCTGTCTCCTCCTAAAATGAAGGCTCTTAAAGAGATCATCGACCAAATGTTAAAAGATGGTGTTATTCGTTGGGTTTGCTTAAAGAAAGCCGACAGAAACAGCAACACAAGCCTGAATGGCCGACTGGTCTGTGGAGCTGCTCTCTGGTCGCAGTCCACTTCTTTGGGCGTGGGTTCAAATTCCACTTCTCAGGTAGCTTTTTTTCTTGCACACCGGAAACTGACCCCCTCCTCTCTGAATTCAACACCAAAACTTCACTTGAAGCTTATTTACCCGAACAAGTGGTTGGGTCTGCTTAAGATAGCGGAGAGCAACATCATTCGCATAAGTCAGGATGGCAGAGCGGTCTAAGGCGCTGCGTACAGGTCCAGTCCACTTCTGTGGGCGTGGGTTCGAATCCCACTTCAGACAACGTTTTTTTTCTTGGATACCGAAAATTGAACTACTCCTCTCTGAAATCAACACCAATATATGACTTGTAGCCTCTTATGCGAGCAAGTCATTGGGTCTGCTTAAGATAGCGGAGAGCAATGCCAGCAGCACATGTCAGGGCGGCCGACTGGTCTATGGCGCTGCTCTCAGGTCGCGGTCCAACTGTGTGGGGGTGTGTTCGAATCCGACTTCAGACATCGCTTTTTTTCTTTGATACCGGAAATTGAAATCATCATCATCATCATCATCATCTGTTTACCCTCCAGGGTCGGCTTTTCCCTCGGACACAGCGAGGGATCCCACCTCTACCGCCTCAAGGGCAGTGTCCTGGAGCTTCAGACTCTTGGTCGGGGATACAACTGGGGAGAATGACCAGTACCTCGCCCAGGCGGCCTCACCTGCTATGCTGGACAGGGGCCTGGTGGAGGGATGGGTAGATGGGAAGGGATAGGCAAGGAAGAGGGAAGGAAGCGGCCGTGGCCTTATGTTAGGCACCATCCCGGCATTCGCCTGGAGGAGAAGTGGGAAACCACGGAAAACCACTTCGAGGATGGCTGAGGTGGGAATCGAACCCACCTCTACTCAGTTGACCTCCCGAGGCTGAGTGGACCCCGTTCCAGCCCTCATACCACTTTTCAAATTTTCGTGGCAGAGCCGGGAATCGAACCCGTGCCTCTGGGGGTGGCAGCTAATCACACTAACCACTACACCACAGAGGCGGACGGAAATTGAAATCGTCAACTCTAATTCATTACCAACGCGAACAAGTTGTTGGGTCTAATTAAGAAAGCGTAGAGCAACATCACCAGCAAAATCCAGGGTGGCCGAACGGTAGAAATCGCTGCGATCAGGCCGCAGTCCTCTTCCTTGGGCGTAGGTTCAAATCCGAATTCTGACGCATCTTTTCTTCTTGGATAGCGGAAACTGACTTCCTCCTCTCTGAATTCTAGACCAATACTTGACTTGTAGCTTTTTACGCGAGCAAGTTGTTGGGTCAGCTTAAGATACTGGAGAGCAGCATCAACAGCACATGGCAGGGTAGCCTAGCGGTCTAATGCGCTGCGTTCAGGTCCCAGTCCACTTCTGTGAACGTAGGTTCGAAACCCACTTCTGTCACAGCTTTTTTTCTTGGATACAGGAACAATTCCTCCTCTCTGAATTCATCACCAGTACATGACTTGCTGCTTATTACGCGAAAAGGTCGTTGGGTCAGCTTAAGAAAGCTGAGAGCAACAACAACGCAAGACAGAATGGTCGAGCTGTCTAAGGCGCTGCGCTCAGGTCGCAGACCACTTCTGTGGGCGTGGGTTCGATTCCCACTTCAGACGTCGCTTTTTTCTTGGATACGGGTAATTGAATTACTCCACTCTGAATTCATCACCTAATCTTTACTTCTGGCTTGTTAGACGAACAAGTCTTAGGGTCTGCTTAAGAAAGCGGAGAGCAATATCAGCTGCACATTTCAGGGTGGCCGGGCGGTTTAAGGCGCTGCGTTCAGGCTGTAGTCCACATCTTTGTGCGTGGGTTCAAATCCCAATTCTGACGCAGCTTCTTTTCTTGGATACCGGGAACTGATTTCCTCCTCTCTGTTTTCTACACCACTTACCTTCGTGGGTCGTGAATATTGGCTCATAGCACACCATTATGTCATGTCCTCTTCAGCTCCAAGCTACTCAGTCGGTGAGTTCCAGGTTAAGGGTTCGTGCGACTTGTAAATGTAATTAAGAGGAACAGGAACTATATCTAGGTTTCTCTTATATCACTGTTGTAGTGTGGGTTGCAGGAAAAATTATTTAAAACAAGATAACAATTTATTATGACATAAAGAGGGATGTAGATTAGCAGTCTTGTAATGGAACTTGTCATGTGAACAGAATTTAATCTGTCGATATACAGGACGCTAAGCTAGAAGCAGCTAGGTAAATAGCACAAACAGTAGTAAGCTTAGCTTGGAAAGAAGGATGAACTAACCTAGAACTTTGCTGTACGTGTGGCTAGAATTGAAGCGCCTGTGCGGTTTAGCATGTTGTCTTATTCGAAACTTTACGTGAATAAATGGTGGAAGTAACGCTGATGTGCGAAATTAGGGAATATGCAACTACTGCATTACCGTTCAGTTACCTTATACCGCAAGAACGCTCATCCGTAAATGTCAATATATGACGGCGCGTCCCAGAAGGTGACAGTAGACATCAGTTGCTGCCGGGAGAAGAAGATCTCAGGATCATCACGGCCGGGAATGGGACAACATCCCTGCAGTTTCAGTCAAGAAGAAGCAAGACCACGGGGAGGCCACTGGAGACGAACCAAGGATCTATGACCTGTGACAACAGCTGTACCATGGCGTGCTAAAAGCATGTGGTCCGCCATGGAAGACCGCTAAGATAAGGAGATATTAATGTCAGACAGACTCTACTTTAAGCATGGGTTAGAGATAGAATAGCTACGGAGATGTTTGTGTATAAATCCTTTTTGCCCTTCAGACTCTAATGAAATAATTTTCACACTCAGGAATGCATACGTAGATACCGTAGTTTCTTTTGTTTTGAATGTATTATTTTATATTTGGTCACGGTTGTAGATTGCTTCTTGTTAGTTGTGCAAGTAGATTTTGTCAGGCAGACCTCGTGAGTTAGGTGAGCTGGCTAGAGAGAAACTTACATGAGCATATATTACAGATGTATTTTTCATAACTTGTGTGTCAGCGTTGTAATCAGTAAGGTCATCACAACAGCTCCTTCAGACACTCTCTCAGAGATGAGCATAATTTGAACGGTAGACCTCAGAGTTCAGGGATATGATGCCAAGACCAGATGTATAAGTTTGATCAGCCCGTAGGTGGCTAGGCCAGATAAGCCTTAATTAGCGTGGTTACGCAGAAGATAAGTGTGTAGTGTACAATGTTCAATGGCCTGTAATGAACTCCGCAGATAAGGTGCAGTGTGTGCAGGTATACGCACAGAATGAGGTTAAGAATCAATAATTCGCGATTTATAATGATATGGAAAGGACCAGGCAGTACGAAAGTACGAACTTGTAAGACACCACTGAGCTGTCAGATGGTCAACCTGATAAATTATGATGGTCTTGTATGGCAAACAATTATGGCTGCCGTGTGACGTAATCATGTCTGGAGAAGTGAAAGGCAAGCACAGCTGCTGCTGACGTCATTTGTTTTGGGTGGGAACTCTCCCTCACCAAAACTCAGGGCAACAGCCCAGGCGGGGTGGCTTGGAGCAAGGTCGCGTGTGCGTATTTGAAAGCTGCAAGGATCTTCACATTCCATTATTCTGCTTTATTACAGGGAATTGAAGATGGATGAACTACTCCGTGTATTGTTATTGTATTATGAGGCGAAAACGGTGTCTCGGGCCCAGAGCAGCAGTCAAGAAAGAAGTCGGCCGCAGATGGAAGGATAAGTCTTCGAGCAGAAATTTCTCAGGGTTTGATATTATTGTATTGAAGAGTGTAAATGAAGTGGATAGTCAAGGACTTTCAGAGATACTATGTAACCAAGAACTATAAGTGTACTTGTACAATGATGTCAAGATTGTTAATTGTATACGTTACGGGGATACCGGTGGAGCACCACAGGTGGAAGAAGGTGCCTGGGTTAACAAAATCAAAGGTAATTTAAAACTTTAACAAAGGTTATATATGTTTTCTTTTAAAAAATCAACAAATAACAATGTAAGAGGTACCAATAGCAATAAACAAGTCTAGGAAAGACAAGATTGATTGTATCAACAGAACTTGGGCTTCAAACCCTCACTTAACAATTCCTGAGCTACACACTTAAGTTAAGGGCAGAAATCCCCTAATACCTGGAGCCCTGGCTCCCAACTCACAATATTAAGTCTTCAAAAGGCATTCAGTAATCTTACTTAGAAGAAGAGCTAACCGGCTCTCAGTTTTCAAGCCTACTCAAGGCACTCTCGGAACTTACAATTGCTTGCCATCAAGGCACAACTTACAAAATGAAACAGGGGTATCTTGTACCAAACCTACTGGGCCTTAGCATAAGTTAAGTAAATGGACCGAAACACCAAATTGAATGGAGGTGTGTACTTGCACTCCTAAATATGCATTCTAAATCCTTAAAGGCACTAGGCCGATAAAACAGGGGCTATTCCCAAACTATGGAGGTGACTCGTATAAGAAAAATTTAAGACAATACGGAAGGAAGAAAGCCAGTTACAAAACGTAGTCACCTCAAACCAATATGAAGGGGAGATCGAGAGGATAAATCACTCTATCCCCGAATCACAGTTACAGATTTTATGAAATTTTCCCATTAGCCGGCAGAACTTACATTTTAAGAGAAGTTGGTTACATATTAAAGTTTCGGGCCTATCCCTCGGGTTAAACTGCGGAGCTATCAAGAAATAAAGATGTTAAACGGCCATTACCTTGCTGAAGAACTGCTGCCTGATGAAAGAGGCACCACCCGCCTCCAGCTTCACACACACACACTTAGTTAAGATGGTGATCCCATAGCCAAGAGACGTGAAAATCTGCAGTTTATAAACCCTCGGGAAAGGTTCGAGACCTTTCATGAATAATCAAGACACACCCACAGAATTTTATTGGAGGATACAAAAGTTATACACAAAATCGAAGAAACCTCTGATAGGTTGAAAATTAATTACAGAAATTCTTGCTTGACTAAATTCAAAACTGGTGGAAAAAAAGATAAATTGCCAACCTAAAGATGAATGAACAAAATTTAATAAGAAAAACTTATGAATTCAAAATTTCTGCAAAAAGGTTCTTTCACTTCGCACCAGGGTGCATGATCATAGTTTGTTAGTAGTGACATCTATGAGAGAATGTTCAAGCTTCTTGATAAGTGGAAAACAAAACAAGTTGAAATTCACACAGTACTGGAAACTTCACAATAACAAACATTTTAGTGGTGTCATCTTCAGAGAGAATTTATAAGTTGGCCCAGTCTCAAGTTCAGTGTTTCTCCTGTAGAGGAGTACTATTAGGCGCAACATTTAAATGTGCGGCGTACAGGTGTACCTCCCGGTACAGACCTCCCCGCCCCAAATGTCCTTCCAAGGGGTGACACAGCAGAATTTGAAAAAAAAATTATTATTTAACTTGAAGAAAGAAAAAGTTTCTAAGTTTTTTGAAGTAGACAGGAGGAAGGTAGATTAACTCCAGCTTTAGAGTGTCTTTGTTACTTTAGAATGTGGAATACATATGAGGCAAGTACTGCCGCCGCTGCCGATATCCAGTTGAGGTCGCCCGGACCCTTCAAGTACCCTCAGATACACCTCTCCCGCTACTATGAGAGGGGTAGTCGTGCTGAAGGACGCCGCAGATCAGAAGTATATGTACAGTCCCCAAATGAGTTGGCGGTAGGGGCGTCGCACTTCAGCCTTTGCCGGGAGATAGAATCCGGCGCGCCGTACACAGGTAGACAACACTGGAGTGGAGTGGGCCCGTACCCCACCTCAGAGGAGGCACGGCGACGAACGGCTGCGGGGACAATGAAACAGTAAGATCTCGGCGACAGAAAAGTGTTGTTGGTGACTTGAGACTTGTTGGTGAGGCTGAGGGGCAAGCGGCGTGGAAGGCAATTTGCCACTAGTGTGGATTTGCAGGAGACGGGGCCATGGCCACAAAGGAATTGACAGCAAGGAAACCCGACGGAAAGATCGTACATGTAAATATCTATCTATCTATCTATATATTCTTCTTCTTCTATCGATTTTGGCCAGCTGTGGACCACGTAAATAACTCCTCATGATTTAAACTTTCTTTGGCGCCAGTACTCCTTCATCCTCCTGCTTGCTGCTTCTTTTCTTTCAGCCGTCCATTGTTGTTTCTTCTTGGTCGCTGTTTCTGGCTCTAGGAAACCCTTAAATGTGTGTAACTTGTTTCTGAAGGTGGTTCTATTGTGGATGTCTTGATGTGTGATGTTCATTTCTTGCAAATCCTTCTTCGTGTTAACAAACCATTTTTCATAAGAGCTGCCTTTCCTATTGGGCTTATTGAAGTGGTTAAAGATTTTCTTGGCAAGTCTGTTATCAGGCATTCTTGAAATATGTCCAAAAAATTTAACTCTTCGCTTTCGAATGACATCTGAAATCCTACTGCATGTTTTATATATTTCTTTGTTACTGCGTAATCGATATGTGTCCGTACATTTCTTTGGACCGAGGATTTTTCTTAGAATCTTTCTTTCCTTCTTCTCGATTTCTTCAATGTCTTTCCTGGTTGTTAATCCCAGGCATTCTGAAGCATATAAGCACTCTGGTTGAATTATTGCCTGATAGTGGCGTAGTTTTGTCCTAATAGAGATCGCTTTCTTGTTGTGTGTGTTTTTTGTAAGGTGGAATGCAAGCTCCATTTTTCTGGCTCTCTCGCGGTTTGCTTCTTTATCAAGCCCATTAGGTTGTATAATCTCACCAAGGTATTTGAATTTAACAACTTTATCTATCTTATCATTGTTTGTTGTTACTATGTATCTTGGGGCTTCTTTAATGTTGGTCATGAAATGTGTCTTTTCAAATGATATCTGCAGACCAGTATTCATTGCTACCTCTTTTAAAGTGTTAACTTGTATTATCGCCGATTCAATATTTTCTGATAACAGTACAAGATCGTCAGCAAATGCTAAGCAGTTGATAGTGATGTTCTCTTTCTTGTATCCTATCCTTATTTGGTCTTTAATGCCTTTTTCTGCGAGTTCTTTTTCCCATTCTTTGATGACTTTATCCAGGACACAATTGAACAGCAGTGGGGATAGGCAATCTCCTTGCCTTACACCTGTCTTGATTTCAAAGGGTTCAGATATCTCTCCCATAAACTTAACCTTTGAATATGTGTTTGTTAAGGTCTCCTTTATTAGTTGTAATGTCTTGTTATCTGTACCCATTTCTCTAAGGATGTTAAACAATGTGCTCCTATCAACTGAATCATATGCCTTTTGAAATTCAACAAAAACTGCTACATACTTCTTGCCCCTGGCAACTCTGTCCTTCAGTATTGTCTTAAGGTTCCAAATTTGTTCCACACATGCTCGTCCCTTCCGAAAGCCTCCCTGGTATTCGCCAATTTTGTGTTCAACTTGTTGTTCTAATCTTGATAGCAATGCCATAGATAGTATCTTGTATGTCTCTTGAAGGAGTGAGATGCCTCTGTAATTGCTGACATCTGTTCTGTCCCCTTTCTTGTATATATATATATATATATATATATATATATAAAACAAAATCAACTAGTTTGGGGCAGAAGGCTACCAAAAAAACATAACATTTTGATTGCTGTGAAATGTTGATGGCTAACTTAACAATGGCATTACACAGGTTTTACCTCAGAGACATGGACCCTAAACATCCTCTCGGTGGCTGGATTGCTCACCAAAATTTAACTGGAATCCGGAAATCTAAAATGGTGCACGGCCCATGAAATCTGGGGGCAAGCTTGCCCGCGGGAACAAAGTCTTTTACCATGACTTGAACTCCTATTTTTAAATTTAAGGGCCTCCGTCCACGATCATATCTTTCCCTAACCTTTCAATGAGAAGCTTTAAGATTGGCCTTAGCCTTCTTCCAAAGAACTGTAATATTATCGGGATCTATTGTCTCTGGTAGAATATCACTAAGAGACCAAAGGTTAGAGAGCAGCGTGTTAGGTACAAATTTAAACATCAGAGAAGCAGAAGTGAACTTATGGGACTCATGAACCGCCGAATTCAAAGCAAAGGCCATCCAATGCAGGGACGTGTCCCACCTGGAATGATCATCATGATGATAGGCAATTAGAGCCGATCTCAGATTACGATTGACCCGCTCAGCCAGAGATGGTTGAGGACAGTACGCTGAAGTAGTTACGTGTGATATAGACAGGTCGGAGGTAAAGGCTTTAGCATTATCAGAAACCAAATATTGGCACGGACCAAAAGAAGCAAATATGGTATTTAAACAAGAAATGGTGGACTGAGCGGTAGCCAGCTTAGTCTAAAATAACCAGGAATATCTTGTGAAACCATCTACACACACGAGAATGAATTTGTTGGCATTCCCCTTTGATTAGGGGAAGGGTCCTACGTAGTCGATATAGAGGCGTTCCATGGGGCGCAACGCTTGATGAGAAGATAATAAACCTTGCTTAGTGGACAAGGTGGGCTTACTAAGCCAACAAGATTTACAAGCTTTTACTAATTCTCGAATTTCACCGTCCATGCCTTTCCAAATAAACATCTCCCGGATCTTTTCTCGGAAGATGCATAAATGCTCCGCTAATGGGGTCTCATGGTAGTACTTGAAGATCATAGGTTTCAAGAACCGCTGGAACTACAACATTCATCTTTTGATCGTGCCTCGACGGGCAACATAAACTCCATTCCTCAACACATAAGGGACGACGTGTTCCCCAGAAGAAAGGGTTTCCATAATAGGAGCCAACATTGGATCTTCACGTTGATATTTTTCAATATCTCTAAACAACATGGGGGCATCAGTTAGAATGGCATTTACACCAGGAGATGTGTGCTCGGGAAGAGAAGAACTATCTTCCAATTCAGAGGTCTCCATATCATTAGAAAATATACGGCTTAGTCCGTCCGTCCACAACATTTTCAGATACTCTTATATGCCGAAATCCTGATGGCCCATCGGGCTATACGATGCGTACGACGCGATCTAGCTAAGACCCAACTTAAGGCTTGATTATAAGTTTCCAAGTCGAACTTGACGTGCTCCAGATAGAGGCGGAACTTCTCTAGTGCAAATAAGACTGCCAAACCTTCAAGTTCATAGATGGAATACTTGGCTTCTTGAGTCGATAGTGTCCTAGATGCATAGGCGATGGGTCGCCTTCCGAGTTCAGTTTCTTGAAGAAGCACAGCAGCCACCGCCGACGACGACGCGGCGGTTTGAATGATGAATTTCTTCGAGAAATCAGGCATAGCAAGAACAGGGGCATTACAAGGAGCTAATTTCAGGTCTTCGAAAGCGGCTTGTTGAGAAGGCTCCCACTCAAATTTGACGCCTTTCCTACGAAGTAAGTTCAAGGGAGCCGCTCTGTTATCGAAGTTAGGAATAAATTTCCTGAAGAAATTCACCATGCCGATGAACCTGACAATACCTTTGATGTCCTTAGGAGGTTGGAAATCACGGATGGCCTGTGTTCTAGAATGATCAATGGAAACGCCATCGGGCGACACAATATGCCCTAGAAATGACATGGAAGACTCAGCAAAAGCTACCTTAGATAACTTCACCGTTAACCCTGCCTTACGCAGGCGATTAAGGACCTCTTTTAGATGATGTAGATGTTCTTCAAAGGTCTCAGAAAATACGACGACATCATCAAGATAATGGTATAAGTATTCGAACCTGATGTCAGAGAAGGCCGTATCTAGCAGTCTGGTAAGCACAGCTGCTCCCGTGGGGAGCACGAAAGGCACGCGGTTGTACTCATACAAGTTCCAATCCGTGGCAAAAGCTGTTAGATGTTTGGATTCCTCGGCCATAGGGATCTGATTATACTCCTGATTAAGGTCTAAGATGGTGAAGAACTTAGCTTTCCGAAACCAAGAAAAACAAGAGTGAAGGTCGGGAAGAGCTACTGATTGTAACACCACCTTCCGATTTAAAGCCCTATATTCAATCACAGGCCTGAAGCCACGTTGGGGTTTCGGAACCAAGAAAATAGGCGAGGAATATGCCGACTTAGAGGGCCGAATTATACCATAATTTAGCATTTGATCGATGATCTCCTTCAGAGCCTTCATTTTAGGAGGATAGCCTATAAGGTGGAAACCTAATGGGGATCGAATCCGTAACCTCAATCTTGTATTCGATAAGGTCAGTAACACCAAGAGTATCAGAAAAGACATCAGGAAACGGCTGACACAATTTACGAATACTATCAGCCTGCTCCTCAGGTAGATGTCTAAGGTCTAACAACATCTCATCCTGGGTAGGCGAAACAGATGAACATGACACAGAATTACATTTTAGCAAGGAAATTTTAAAATTATTAGCAAATTTGAAGGTGCACGTCTTGCTCTGAATGTCGAGCACTAGACCAGTAAAGGACATGAAATTCGCTCCTAATATAATGGGGCAAGACAAGTTTTTAGCGACAAACAATTTTACTTTCCAAATGAATTTAGAAATACGAATTTTGGCATATAAGAAACCTAAAATTTCTAATGGAGAAGAGTTAGCCGAAACGCATTGAACCGAAGACGAACAATAATCAGAAAGTTTACAAACGGACTTTAATTTAGAATACCAGTCAGCCGAAATAATATAACAAACGCTCCCAGAGTCTAATAGAGCAGTAAGCGGTTCATTATTCAACTCAATTTTGAGAAAAGGTACAAGTGCGGGGGCTCCGCCGCAATTCTAAGACATTCTTTGGGGCATTCCAATGCGGGGTTAGAAGAACTGCTACCCTGTTCAGAGCTTTCAGAGGTTTTAACCGAGGCTGAGCCTTGAAAAGATGAACACACTGACTCAGCCGATGACACAAGTCACTTTCGATTATTCGAATTGGTGGAGGTTTCACCAGAAGTTGAACAGGAGGGAGTGCTACTGGCATTAGGGCAGTTCTTGGCGAGATGATTAAATGAGCCACGGTTTAAGGGAATGTAGAAAGTGACATATCTGATGACCTTGTTGTTTTCAAAAGGAAGGCAGAACATTATCTGTGTGTTGACCTTGTTTTTAACGAGAACAAGACATGCCTGATAATCTTGCTGTTTAAGGGAATGTAGAAAGTGACATATCTGATGACCTTGTTGTTTTCAAAAGGAAGGCAGAACCTTATCTGTGTGTTGACCTTGTTTTTAAAGGAAGGTAGAACATTACATGTCCGATGTCCTTTGGCTTTTAAAGGAAAGTAGAACATTACATGTCTGATGACCTCGTTGTTTTAAGGAAGGTAGAACATTACATGTCTGATGACCTTGAAGATTTTAAAGGAAGGTAGAACATTGCACGTCTGATGATCTTGTTATTTTGTAAAGTTTCCCTGTAGTTAATCTTCAAACAAGACGAAGAACATCACGACTTATTTAAGAATGTCTTTATTAAGTTTCGACACTGAGATCTCTTCACAGTGGGATCTCGCAGATATAGGGATGGAGTCCCGCACAACGCGTGTTCCCCAGTAGACCTGAGTAGACAGCGAATGCGCACTTCCGACTAGCTATGTTATCCGGTTCACCAGGCCACCACCATCTCCAGAGAGCAGGTTCACCTGGAAACACAGGACATAAGTGTCGTACAGTAGATACATAACACTTTATCTTTTTTCAGATTATCCCAGTTATTTCCGAGGTCACTGCAGCCACCGAGTGCTGAGAGCAGGCTCACCTGGAAACACAGGACATAAGTGTCGTACAGTAGATACATAACACTTTATCTTTTTTCAGATTATCCCAGTTATTTCCGAGGTGACTGCAGCCACCGAGTGCTGAGAGCAGGCTCACCTGGAAACACAGGACATAAGTGTCGTACAGTAGATCCATAACACTTTGTCTTTTTTCAGATTATCCCAGTTATTTCCGAGGTCACTGCAGCCACCAACTGCTGAGAGAATAAATGGGTCAAGATAGGACAATCTGAAGATTGATTTAAAATTTTAAATTTATGGTTATATTTCTTTATCAGCTATGTTTTCTTCGTTTCTTCAGAAACCAGATTTTACTAATTTAGGTACCAAACTTCACTTGCAAGCTAAAGAAAATGGAAAGGCAACAACTTTGAGCTTGAAGCTCACTAACTTTACATTCTCCTTTCAGAAACAGTCAAGGAGAAAACCCTCCCAATTCCTTGTACACATATACTACATTTCAAGAACACCTTTTGCTCCACAAAGTTATCTAAGAGTCTAGGAAACTATTCTCCACACATTACACCATTACAGCCTTCTTCCTTCAACATTTACATTAATAATCAGAAAGTCTTCGCTCTATAAAATGTCCATTTTCAGCAAAATATCCAAGCCAATCAAAAACACAACCTACATTTTACAATTCCAACAGTATTGAATGTCTTAGATGCACAACCGTCGAACATATTTGCTCAAAATGAAATAGAATTCCACAGAGGTATCGAATACCCAATCTACCGGGTCTCATTTGATTGCACCTGACTGCATGCAAAGGGTAGAATGCTAGAACCAGTACGGTATTTCAAACACACTGTGATTCCTCCGTGCACCAGGCAAGGTGTTCACTAGTATTTAGGAAGGGAAAAACCGATAAATTTTCGAGAGTAATTTGGATGAAAACCGGTGTGATTTCTGACCTCAGAGGGGTTGTCAGGGTCAGATTTTCAATATGCATCGGATAACTAAAAAGTGTTGTGATATAAATAGCACATTATGTTTCTTAGATGTAGAGAAGACATATGATAGAGTAATGAGGGAAAGGATTTTAGCCACACTGCGAGAATATGGGCTTAAGTAAAGCTATCCAAATCATTTACACTGACTGACAGAGCAAATGCAACACCAAGAAGGAGTGGTTCGAAAGGGATGAAAGTTGGGGAAAAAACAGAGACGGCACGGACGAATAATTGATGTTTATTTCAAACCGATATGCAGGTTACACAATGCGCACGGCATCGACTCAGTAGGATGTAGGACCACCGCGAGCGGCGATGCACGCAGAAACACGTCGAGGTACAGAGTCAATAAGAGTGCGGATGGTGTCCTGAGGGATGGTTCTCCATTCTCTGGCAACCATTTGCCACAGTTGGTCGTCCGTACGAGGCTGGGGCAGAGTTTGCAAACGGCGTCCAATGAGATCCCACACGTGTTCGATTGGTGAGAGATCCGGAGAGTACGCTGGCCACGGAAGCATCTGTACACCTCGTAGAGCCTGTTGGGAGATGCGAGCAGTGTGTGGGCGGGCATTATCCTGCTGAAACAGAGCATTGGGCAGCCCCTGAAGGTACGGGAGTTCCACCGGCCGCAGCACATGCTGCACGTAGCGGTGGGCATTTAACGTGCCTTGAATACGCACTAGAGGTGACGTGGAATCATACGCAATAGCGCCCCAAACCATGACGCCGCGTTGTCTAGCGGTAGGGCGCTCCACAGTTACTGCCGGATTTGACCTTTCTCCACGCCGACGCCACACTCGTCTGCGGTGACTATCACTGACAGAACAGAAGCGTGACTCATCGGAGAACACGACGTTCCGCCATTCCCTCATCCAAGTCGCTCTAGCCCGGCACCATGCCAGGCGTGCACGTCTATGCTGTGGAGTCAATGGTAGTCTTCTGAGCGGACGCCGGGAGTGTAGGCCTCCTTCAACCAATCGACGGGAAATTGTTCTGGTCGATATTGAAACAGCCAGGGTGTCTTGCACATGCTGAAGAATGGCGGTTGACGTGGCGTGCGGGGCTGCCACCGCTTGGCGGCGGATGTGCCGATCCTCGCGTGCTGACGTCACTCGGGCTGCGTCTGGACCCCTCGCACGTGCCACATGTCCCTGCGCCAACCATCTTCGCCACAGGCGCTGCACCGTGGACACATCCCTATGGGTATCGGCTGCGATTTGACGAAGCGACCAACCTGCCCTTCTCAGCCCGATCACCATACCCCTCGTAAAGTCGTCTGTCTGCTGGAAATGCCTCCGTTGACAGCGGCCTGGCATTCTTAGCTATACACGTGTCCTGTGGCACACGACAACACGTTCTACAATGACTGTCGGCTGAGAAATCACGGTACGAAGTGGGCCATTCGCCAACGCCGTGTCCCATTTATCGTTCGCTACGTGCGCAGCACAGCGGCGCATTTCACATCATGAGCATACCTCAGTGACGTCAGTCTACCCTGCAATTGGCATAAAGTTCTGACCACTCCTTCTTGGTGTTGCATTTGCTCTGTCAGTCAGTGTATTTAGACAGTGAAACTTCAAGGTACTTACAAGGATGTTGACATGGCTGCAATCTTCACTTCTGTTGTAGATAGTATATGAGGATCATATACTGAAGGTATAAAGTGCAAAGGATTGATTCCGTTAAGCAGAAATGTCGTAAAGATTTTGGACTGCCCCAATTACTGAAAGCCTAAAAACTAATTTATTGGAACTTAAAATAGGTGCAGCGAGTATGACGTTAATATTAGCATTACTAAGACTAAAGTAGTGTCGGTAGCGAAGAATTGAATGTCAGGTCGGAGATTTAAAACTGGAGCAGGTAGATCACTTCTCCTAGGGTGGTGGTCTAGGAAGCAAGGTGCAGTAAAGACAATGCAGTGAGCTCTGTAGGAAGTCAGCTGCGGGACGAAACTGTCAATACACCGGTCTGTTTTCAGATCAACTTTTCTGTATAGGAGTGAAAGCAGGGTGGACTCTGCATATATTCTTCATTAGTTAGTTGTAAGAGACATAAAAGTAGCGATAATGATGTCTGGAAACTTCAGGTGGGAATAATGGCAGGAAGGTATTCGGAATGAGAAGATAAAGGCTAAATCAGGCATGAACTCGATGGATGAAGCGGTAATTCGGTGTTGGGGTAGCGTGAGGCGAATGGAGGATGATGGGTTACCTGCGAGAATAATGGAGTCGTCATCGAGGGTAAGAGCAGTAGAGGAGACCAGGACTCAGTTTCTAATGATTTAAAGACAAGAGGTGGGGAACTAAACGAGGGTAGAACAGTGAACCATGCTTGTCGCATGTTCCATTATTTGACATTTCATTATGCAAATGGCTTCCCTCAGTTTTGTCCTTCTATGTTTACATATGGCAGTCTAATGACGTCCAGTAGCGAGCAGCACACGCTATGTTTTTATCTGTGAGGTCGTTCGTTTTGCTAGAGCGATAATTTTTACTCTGCGAAGTTCCTCTTCTGTTCTATGTGTGGCGTGTACTAACAATGGCTGCCGCTATGTTTGGTGTGGCATTTTTATGCGTTAAATATTCATTTAATTTGTTCAATCCTGGAGCTTTCACGCTAATTGCCATTCGATTTTACCATTGATAATCACAGGTATGTGGTAGTTCTGTTTATATTTAAATGTGATTACGAGTCATTCCAGAA